>NC_137788.1:19503758-19521258 GCF_963383645.1 Muscardinus avellanarius
CCTATTTTTTATTATTTATTCTATTTTTTATTTTTTGTGGTACTGGGAATTACCTATGGACATTCTACCACTGAGCTACACCTCTACCCTATTTTATTTTTTATTTTGAAATAGGGTCTCACTAAATTGCAGAGAGTATTGCTAAGTAGCTGAGGCTGGCTGTTAACCTGTAATCCTCCTGTCTCAGCCTTCCAGGTATGGGATTACAAGCACATACCATCACACCTGGCTTTTTTTGGAACAGGGTCTCACTAATTTGTGGAGGGCCTCACTAAATAGTTGGTCCCTCCTGGGATTACAAGTGTGAGCTACCACACCTGGTTGAAAGCTAGTTTTTTAAAGTAAACATGAGGCTGGGCATGGTGGTGCATGCTTGTAATCCCAGGAGGCTGAGACAGGAGAATTGTAGATTTGAGGCTAGTCTTAGCCACTTAGTGAGTACCTGCTTCAAAATGAAGACTAAAACATAAGGCTTGGGGTATAGCTCAGGTAGAATGCCCCTGGGTTCAGTCCCAAGTACTGCAATAAAAGTAAACATGAAAGCAACAATATGTCTTTAGGAGAGCTCTTAGGGATTAATTTTCCACAAGTATGTACTCATTTGTAAACAGGTAGTTACAATTCCAGTCTAAATGTGTGCCTGTAATGTGGAGAAAGAACAGTCTTTTTAAAACCCTAAGGCTAGCCGGGCGTGGTGGGCACGCTTGTAATCCCCGAGTCTGGGAGGAGACAGGATCTCAGACAGGAGGATCGCTCAGGTTCGAAGCCAGCCTCAGCTGGTTTAAGAGACCCTGTTTCCAAATAAAATATAAAATAGGTTTGGGATTATAGCCTGGAGGTAGGCCCTGGGTTCCATCCCCAGTGCCACCAAAAAGAAAAAAAAACCGCTAAGCCTAATGAGATGGTAGTTATAGCATTGGTGTTTATTAAATGTGTGATTAAGTTTGTACTCAAATGTTCAACTATATGTATCTGACCTTGTAGATTGAACAAGAAAAATTGGCATCTATGAAAAAGCAAGATGAAGACAAAGATAAGAGGGATAAGGAAGAAAAAGAAAGCAGCAGAGAAAAAAGGGAGAGGTCTCGAAGCCCAAGAAGGTATTATATAATGAACGCATACCTAATGTTTTATAGGTACTTTATATCTTGAGAATTCTTTAATAGAATACCACAGTTAAGCAGTAATCTAGCAACATTACTTGGGGATTTTTTTTTTTTTTTTTTAAGATAGAAATACAGAGGGTAAATAAGATACAGCTCCATACCAGAGTGGCATGGAGGGGTGACTCAAATGAATACACCCGGGAATTTCTTATACCACTTAATTTTCACAGTGTGTCTGTGGCTTGTCTTTAAAGAAATCTTTTATGTTTTGTTTGGGACATCATTTGGGTAAAATGATTGTCTCAGATCTTGGTAAGTTATCATGCTGTTAATTTCTAAATAAAAATCTACACCTTCATATTGCTTTAGTTTAGATATAGCATTTACTTGTTGTATTCCTTTTTTTTTTTGACTGGAGGTGGAACCCAGGGGCATTCTACCTCCAAGCTACATCCTCAGCCTATTAGGTTGATGAGAGTCTCATTACTTGCTGAGGCTGTCCTTGAACCTTAGGACCTCCCAATTACTAGGATAACAAGCCTGAGTCACCACACCCATTTTTATTGTATTCTGATTTTTTATTCTTTTTCTTCTCAATTAGAAGTCTGTGCTCATTAGCCATTCATATTATAATTACCTAATTCCCTGTTCTGCTTTTCTTAGATGGTTGTATTAGATCCAAACATTGGATTATTTCTTTGTTTTCTTCCTTCTGTGAGGCTATTTATTGTTAGGCTTACATTTTTAAATTCATGACTATATTTATGGTAAAAGGTGAGAATTCTGTTAGGCTTTTCATTTTTGGGGGTTTTTTTTTGGGGGGGGTGCTAGGAATTGAACCAGGGAGTATTCTATCTCTGAGCAACACCTGCAGCCCTTTTTGTTTTGTTTTATTTTAATTTTTTATTTATTTTATTTATTTATTATTATTTTTGGGGGGTGGTACTGGGGGTAGAACCCAGAGGCTTTCTACCTCTGGGCTGTACTCTCAGACCTATTTTTTTTTTTTCTTTTTCTTTATTTTGAAACAGGGTCTCACTGAGTTGCGGAGGGCCTCACTAAGTAGCTGAGGCTGTCCGCGAACCACGATCCTCTGGTCTCAGCCTCCCGAATGCTGGGATTACAAGCGTGCGCCACCACGCCCGGCTCTATTTTATATTTTATTTGGAAACAGGGTCTCTCTCACTAAGTTGCTGAGAGGCTCACTAAGTAGCTGAGGCTGGCTTTGAACCTGTGCGATCCTCCTGTCTCAGCCTCTCAAGTACAGGGATTACAAGCGTGCGCCACCACGCCCGGCATCTTTTTGTTTTATTTTGAAACAGGGTTTCACTAAGTTACCTAGAGCTGACTTCAATTCTGCAATCCTCCTCTTTTGGCCTTGCAAGTACTGGGATTGCAGGCATGTGCCACCATCCTCATCTGTTATTAATGAACTAAGTTGGCTTTTGTCCTTTCTTTGATTAAGAGAAAACACCTTCAAGTTATGCAAACTACTATTAAAAAGGAAGGTCTTTTTCTCTTTACAGAAAGCTATCTTATGCAAGATTAGTATTTCCCTTCTGTTATTTTTTGAAAGCTTATTTCCTTCAGAAATTAATCACACTAGTCACTTTTATTTGGTCAGTGTTTGTAACATAAACACTTTTTTTAGGATTTTTTTTATTACAGTTATCAATTTGTTTATTTTTGTGGTACTGGGGTTGGAACCCAGGGGCATTCTACCTCTGGGCTACACTCCCAGACCTATTTTCTATTTTATTTGGAAACGGTCTCGGTACGTTGCTGAGAGCCTCACTAAGTAGCTAAGGCTGGCTTTGAACCTGCGGGATTCTCCTGTCTCAGCCTCCCAAGTACTGGGATTACAAGCATGCGCCACCACGCCCGGTCACTGTTTACTTTTAAGAATCTTTTTCACTGAGGGGCTGATTTACTTATTTTAGGTACAGGGATGGGACCCAAGGACATTCTACCTCTGAGCTACTCCTTCAGTTTTTTGTTCTTTATTTTGAAACGGTCTCACTGAGTTGCAAAGGGCCTCAGTAAGTAGCTGAGGCGATCCTCCTGTCTCAGCCTCTGAAATGCTGGGATGAGAAGCATGCACCACCATGCCTGGCTGAGGCTGATTTTTGAATGCCCTCTGGAATGATTGACCCAAGTCTAAGCCGGGTGTGGTGGCGCATGTTTATAATCCCAGTACTTGAGAGGCTGAGACAGGAGGATCTCAGGTTTGAGGCCAGCCTCAGCTACTTAGTAAGGCCCTCTGCAACTTAGACCCTGTTTCAAAATAAAAGGATAAAAAGTAAGGCTGGGAAGCCTGGCGTGATGGTGTATGGTGTATGCTTGTGACGGCAGTATTTGGGAGGCTGAGACCAGGAGGATTGTGGTACGTGGACAGCCTCAGCTACTTACTGACTCAGACCCTGTTTCAAAAATAAAGAATAAAAAATAGGGCTAGGGATGTAGCTTGGAGGTAGAATGCTCTGGGATTCAGTCACCAGTACTGCAGAAAACAAAAAAGGAAAGAACTCAAATTTAGACTTATTTTGGTTGCACTGGGTTTCCTGGAAGCCCTTATACCTCTGGGCTATACTCCCAGACCTATTTTATATATATATATATATTTTTTTTTTGGAAACAGGTTCTCTTAAGCCAGCGCAGCTGACTTTGAACCTGCGTGATCCTCCTGTCTCACCTCCCAAGAGCGGGGATTACAGCGTGCGCCACCACATCGGCAAATTTAGACTTTAATCCTGGCTTTTCTACAAGTGATGCACTTGAGGGTGGTGGTTGTTGTTAAACAGAATGGAACCCTGGGACATTCCATCTCTGAGCTACACCTTCAGCCCTATTTCTTTTTTTTTTTTTTTTTTTTTCTTTTTTCTTTTTGCAGGCCTGGGGATGGAACCCAGGGGCATTCTACCTCCGAGCTACTACACCCCCTTGCCCTATTTTTTATTCTTTTTTTTGAAACCGGATCTCACTGAGTTGCAGAGGGTCTCACTTAAGTAGCTGAGGCTGTCCGCCAACCATGATCCTCTGGTCTCAGCCTCCCAAATGCTGGGATTACGAGCATTCGCCACCACGCCTGGCTTATTCTTTATTTTGAAACAGCGTCTCACCAAGTTGCAGAGGGCCTCACTAAGTAGCTGAGACTGGCCTCGGACCAGTAATTCTCCCGTCTCAGCCTCCCAAGGTACTGAGATTATAAACGTGCGCCACCACACCCTGCAAGAATGTTATTTTTCATATGCTTTCCCATCTGATTTTCTCTTGGCCCTTTCCCTATCAAAACGATATAGATTATCTTGTTTCCTTGTGGAACTTCTCAAACAACAATGGTATAACTTAAAAGAATTATCCTCACTTCTCCCTCTGACCCTCCTATAGTCCGTATTATTAAAGGACCTGAAAAAATTGCTTTCATCCTAGACGCAAATCCAGATCTCCTTCCCCTAGAAGACGATCTTCCCCTGTCAGGAGAGAGAGAAAGCGCAGTCATTCTCGATCTCCCCGTCACAGAACCAAGAGCCGGAGTCCTTCCCCTGCTCCAGAAAAGAAGGAAAAAACTCCAGAGCTCCCAGAACCTTCAGTGAAAGTAAAAGAACCTTCAGTACAAGAGGCCACATCTACTAGGCAAGTATATTAAAGTTGACTTATAATCACAATTTTAGACTGTTATCTATGCCTGTAAATATATCATCTCTGAGTTTAAAACAAATTAGTAGCTACACCCAGTGATGGACACCTGTAATCCCTGCTACACGAAGGTTGAGATGGAGGATTGCTAGTTCAAAACAAGTTTGGAAAAGACGCTGTTCAAAATAAAATCAAGGGCTGGGGATACAGTTCAGTAGAAGAGCATTTACCTAGTATGGGTGAGGCCCTGGGTTCAGATCCCACTACTGGGGAAAAATTGTTTGCCTTTTAGGTTTTTTTATGTTTTGGTTTTTTTTAACTGGGGGTTTAATCCAAGGACATTTTTACCTTGAGCTATACCCCTATGCCTTTTTAAATTTTATTTTATTTTTAGGACCTGGGGATTGAACCCAGAGGCGTTCTGCCTTTGAGCATGCCCACTGCTCCCTCTACCTCCACCCAATTTTATTTCTTATTTTGAAACAGGGTCTTACTAGATTTATGAGAGTCTCCCTACTTGCTGAGGCTGTCATGGAAACTGCAATCCTGGCTAAGCCTCCCAAGAACTGGGATTACTGGTGTGCGCCACTACACCTGGTTCCCTTTTTAAATTTTGAAGCAGGGTCTTGCTAGGTTCCTGGGGTTGGCCGCAAATCATGTGATCCTCCTCTCTTAGCCTCCCAAGTACTGGAATTACAGGCATGTGCCACTGTGTCTGACTGTGTGTGTGTGTGTGTGTGTGTGTGTGTGTGTGTGTGTGTGTGTTACTGGGGATGGAACCCAGGGCTTTCTACCTTCGGGCTATACTCCCACACCTATTTTATACTTTATTTGAAAACAGGGTCTTACTAAGTTGCTGAGAGCCTCACTAAGTAGCTTAGGTGGCTTCGAACCTGTGTGATCCTCCTGTCTTGGCCTCCCAAGCGCAGGGATTACAAGGGTGCGCCACCACGCCCAGCTTTTTTCTTTTCTTTGTACTGGGGGTTGAACCCAGGAAATTCAACCTCTGAGGTACACCCCTAGCCCTTTTTACTTTGTTGTTTTGAAACAGGGCCTTGGTAAATTGTTGACGCTGGGCTTAAACCCATGATCCTCCTGTCTGTTTCCTAAGTATTGAGATTATATGCATGGGATACCACACCCAGCTCAACTTTGCAGTTTTTATTTATTGTGGTACTGAGGATTGAATCTATGGTCATTCTACCTCTAAGTTATACCCTCTGCCGTTTGTTTGTTGGTTGGTTGGTTGGTTTTGTGGGTCTGGGGATGGGACCCAGAGGCATTCTACCTCCGAGCTACAGCCCCTGCCCTATTTTTATTCTTTATTTTGAAACAGGGTCTCACTGAGTTGTGGAGGGCTTCACTAAGTAGCGGAAGCTGTCTGCCAGCCACAATCCTCTGGTCTCAGCTTCCCCAATGCTGGGATTACAAGCTGGCCACCACACCCGGCTTATATTTTGTTTTGAAACAGATTCTCACTAAGTTACTAGACTGCCCCTGAACTAGTGATCCTCCTGTCTCAGCTTCTAGCATTACAGACATGCACTACCATGCCAGGCTGTGTTTTTTAAAAATATATGTGAATAGAATTGTTAGTGAATTCCACTGATGTGCACATATCTTTTTGGAGCCAGAAAAGCTCTCTTTGTAGATTTCCTTTTAAACCTTTTTTAAAAGGAAATAAGCCAGGTGTGGTGGTGCATACGTGTAGTCCCAGTATTTATTTGTGGCCTCAGCAGTTTAGGCCCTCAGCAACTTAGACTCTGTTTCTGCCCCTGGGTTCAATTCCCAGTGTCTCATGCACACAAAGGAAATATGAGCTGCGTGGTGGTGCACACCTATAATTCCCATTTCACGAAGGCAGAGACAGAAGGATAGCAGGTTTGAGGCTAGCCTTAGCAATATAGTGAGACTTCATTTTCTTTTTCTTGGTTTTTTTTTTTTTTCTTTTCTTTCTTTCTGTTTCTTTCTTTTTCTGTTTTTGCAGTACTCAGGATTAAGCCCTGGGACATTGTGTGTCCGAGCTACATACATCCCCACTCTTAATTTTTTTATTTTGAAACAGGGTCTTACTAAGCTGGTGAGGGCATTACTAAGTAGCTGAGGCTGGCCGTGAACCTGTGATCCTCCTGTTTCATCTTTCCAAGTACTGGGATTACAAGCGTGGGAGACCTCATTTCATAATAACAAGTCTGAGTATAGCTCAGAGGTACAGTGACTCTGGGTTCAACTCTAGTATCCAAATAATTTAAAGAGAAATATATTGTCACATCATTGTATTGACTTAAGAGTCTGAGTAGAAGAGGAAAAAATACGTTTTGTTTTGTTTTTCCACAGTGACATCCTGAAAGCTCCCAAGCCTGAACCTATGCCAGAGCCGAAAGAACCTTCTCCAGAAAAAAATTCCAAAAAAGAAAAGGAAAAGGAAAAGACTCGACCAAGATCACGGTCACGTTCCAAATCAAGATCACGGACACGTTCTCGCTCTCCTTCTCATAATCGACCAAGACGACGCCATAGATCTCGATCAAGGTGAATTGAGGCCTTAAGCTAAACATAGATTTTAAGTTGTATATGCTGTTTTTCTGGGTACAACTATGTAGATAATTGCAAAGTAGTAGAAAATGTGTCATGCAAATATTCTTTGGATTTACATGGTGAAATTCTGGGCATTTTCTGTGTGCCAGCAAATATCTCTATGCAAATTGTAAACTTGGGACCCTTGAAATTTACTTTTTTATTTTTTATTTTTTGTGGTCATTAAAAAACTTGTCAAGGATTCTTTGCTCCAGATTTATTCAGGGTCTGATTCTGTTGTGGCAGATCATACTCGCCCAGAAGGCGGCCAAGCCCAAGAAGGCGACCATCTCCTCGAAGAAGAACTCCACCCAGACGAATGCCTCCCCCGCCACGCCACAGGAGGAGTCGCTCTCCAGTGAGACGGTGCGTTTTATTGCCCTCTGCATTTGGAAGTGTCAAGTGTGTGGCACTTTTAAGATACTCTTTGGGAGTTAATTTCAAAATAATCTTTAAATTACTGTTGGAATAAAAGTCTCATAAGGGATACTAGATGGTGTTTTCTAAAGCTCATACAGCATTTGAAATGTAATGCTATTTGGACTGTGAAAATCATCTAGTCCAGTGTTGGAGAATAAACAAGAAGCACACCATCTTGTAGATTTTTTTTTTTTTAATTGGTACTAGAGATGGAACCCAGGGCACTCTACCTCCAAATCTACACCCTCAGCCCTGTTTTTTATTCTTTTTGGTGGTACTGGGGTTCCTGGAAACCCTTCCACCTCCAGACTACACTCCCCGACCTATTTTTATATTTTTATTCTCCCAGACCTATTTTTATATTTTTATTTGGAAACGGGGTCTCTTAAGCCAGCGAGACTGGCTTCGAACCTGCTTAATCCTCCTGTCTCCGCCTCCCAAGCCGGGGGATTACAAACCAAACTGTGCGCCCCCATGCCCAGCTGATTATTTTGAAACAAGGTCTCACTGAGTTGTGAGGGCCTGGTAGCTGAGGCTGTTGCAAACCTAAATCTTCCTGTCTAGCCTCTGGAATGCTGGGATTACAAACATGCACCACAATGTCCAGCTATATTGTAGATTCTTAATGTTTTGTTTGGTTTTGTTTGTTGTTTTGGGTATTTTTGAGGTATTGGAGATGGAACCCAGGGCATTCTACCTTTGAGTTATATTCCCAGCCCTATTTTTTATTCTTTACTTTGAAACAGGGTCTCACTGAAGTGTAAAGGGCCTCACTAAGTAGCTGAGGCTGTCTGTGAACCATGATCCTCCTATCTCAGCCTCCCGAATGCTGGAGGCATGTACCACCACGCCCAGCCTTATTGTTAATTTTTATACTTCAGGACTTCCCTAAGAAATTTTACTAAGAGAATTGATTACCTCCTTTTGAATTTTAACATGCCACTGGCTTTGGAAAAGTAGTCATGCTCTTGGGCTCGTGAACTACTTTAACCAGTTTTAAAATAATGTATTTGCTGTTTTATTTATGTATTTATTTACTTCTATAGTACTAGGGATTGAATCCAGGGGGATTCTACCTCTGAGCTGTACCCTAGCCCTGTTTTTATTTTTATTTAGAAACATGGTCTCTCTAGGTTGATAAGTCTCCCCACTTGGTAAAACTATCCTTGAACGTTTGATCCTTCCTGTCATCCTCCCAAGTGTTGGGATTACAAGCATGTACCATGAGGCCTTATGGTTTATGGTTTAACTATTTTTGTGTCTGTATGTATTACTGGGGATGGGACCCAGGGGCATAATACCTCTGGGCTACTACACCCCCAGCCCCATTTTTTTTAATTCTTTATTTGGAAACAGGGTCTCATGAGTTGCAGAGGGCTTCACTAAGTAACTGAAGCTATCTGCGAACTGTGATCCTCCTTTCTCAGCCACCCAAATGCCGGAATTACAAGTGTGCACCACCATACCTGGCATGGGTTTTTTTTGTTGTTGTTGCTTGGTTGTTTTTTAATTTGAAACAGAGTCTCACTGAGTTGTAAAGGGCCTCACTAAGTAGCTGAGGCTGTCCACAAACCTGGATCTTCCTGTCTCAGCCTCTCAAATGCTGGGATTACAAGTATGCACCACCATACCAGTTTGGTGGGTTGTTTTTTGTGCTACTGGGGTTCCTGGAAATCACTTCTATGTCCGGGCTGCACTCCCAGACACCTATTTTTTAATATTTTTATTTGGAAACAGGATCTCTTACACCAGCCTCCTGGCTTCGAACCTGCACGATCCTCCTGTCTCTGCCTCCCTAGCGCAGGGATTACAAGCGTGCACCACCATGCCCGGCTGGTTTAATTTTTTAATGCCGCTTTTTTGTTGTTGTTATATAAATGAGAAATACTATACATAGTCCAAACAATAAGTAGAAAGTTCTCTTTAATCTCATTTCATAAAGCCATTGCTAGTAATTTGCTTTTGTTTGTTTGTTTGTTTTGTGGACTGAGCCAGGGGCATTCTACCTCTGAGATATACCTCCAGCCCTGTTTTTTATATATTTTGAAACAGGGTTTCACTAAGTAACTGAGGCTGTTTTTGGACCTGTGATCCTCCTGCCTCAGCTTGCCAAGTACTGGGATTACAAACATGGGCCACCACACCCAGCTTCTATTTGGTTATTTTTGAAGAGGTTAGGCATAAATCTAATCCAATACCAGTGTTCTTATTTCTAAATCAGTCTCAAATGAGCTTAAGGTAAAATATTTCAGTTTGATATATCACTAACAAGATTGTGACAAGCCAAACTAGAGACTTGGTACACTTGGAGCAGAGTTTTTATGCCTTCCTGATAATAAAAGTTATCTGTGTTTGGAAGGAACTATAAGTTTCAGGTTACTTTGAGCAGTTTTTTGTTTCGTTTTGCTTTTTGGTGCTGGAGATAGAACCTAGGGCTTTAAGTATGGTAAACATTTGCTTTATCACTGGAGCTACATACCTCCAAGCTGGAAAGTTTTTTTGTTTGTTTTTTTATTTATTTTTAGTCCCTAAGCATTTAGATAATCAAATCAGCTTGGAAATAAAAGAAACATTAAATATAAACCCCCCCCCAAAATTTGTTTCTGCATTGTTTTGTTGTTTGTTTGGGGTTTTTTTGTTTGTTTGTTTTTGTTTTTCCCAGTCCTGATGATTGAACCTAGGGGGCATCTACCTCTGAGCTACACCCCCAGCCCTATTTTTTATTCTTTATTTTGAAACAGGAACAGGATCTCACTAAGTAGCTGAGGCTGGCTGTGAACCTGCATTTCTCCAGTCTCAGCCTCCCTAGTACTGGGATTAAAAATGTATGCCACCATGCCTGGCTCCTTTTTTTTTTTTTTTTTTTTTTTTTGGTACTGGAGTTCCGGGAAGCCCTTCTACCTCCGGGCTACACTCCCAGACCTGTCTGTCTGTCTATCTATCTATCTATATTTTTTTTCCTTTTCTTTTCTTTTCTTTTTTTTTTTTAAACAGGGTCTCCTAAGCCAGCATGGCTGGTTTCAAACCTGCGCGATCCTCCTGTCTCGGCCTCCCAAGCGCAGGGATTAAAAGCATTCGCCACCACGCCTGGCTCGGCTCCTATTTTTAATGTGTAATTTGAAACAAGGTTTTACTAAGTTGTGGAGGACCTCAGAGTCCCTTGCCTTTTTTTTGTCGTTTGTGATACTGAAGATGGAACCCAGAGACATTTCTACCTCCAAGCTGCACGTGCAGCTCAATTTATTTATTTCTTATTTGGAAACAGGATCTCACTAGGTTTCTGAGGGCCTTGCTAAGTTGCTGGGTCTGGCTTTCAACCTGTGATCCTCCTGTTTCAGCCTCCTTAGTTCTGGATTATAGGCATGGGCCACATGTGGTGCTTTTTAACCTCTAAAGGTTGAGTCCCCTTTTTAGACCTGGGCGTGATGGTGCATACTTGTAATCCCAGTACCTGGGAGGCTGAGACTGGAGGACCACAGGTTCTTGCCAGCCTTACCTCTTTAGACCCTGTTTCAAAGTAAAGAATAAAAAATAGGGTTGGGGGTGTTGTTTAGAGTTAGAATGCCCCTGGGTTCAATCCCCCCAGTAAACCCCCCTCCCAAGAAGAGTCTCTTGCTTTAAAAAATAGAGAGGCCGGGCGTGGTGGCGCACGCTTGTAATCCCCGCTGGCTTAGGAGACCCTGTTTCCAAATAAAAATGTAAAAATAGGTCTGGGAGTGTAGCCCGGAGGTAGAAGGGCTTCCAGGAACCCCAGTACCACCAAAAAAAAAAAAAAAATAGAGAACAAAGCATGTATGTTTTTCCTTGGTGAGGGCTTGTCAGGTTAGATTGAATAATTCTTACTCCTATTAAAAATTAGAGTGGGCATTAGTACTTAACAGACAAGACTAATGAAGTGGCCAGTCAGTTCATGCCTCATACTTTTCTAATATCTTCTTCCAATATAAGTAATGCTGATGATACTTTCTAGTATAAAATTAGTGGAAACAGCTATTTCTTATTGGAGTTTTGCGAACAGCATGTTTGAATTGTGCTTATTAAGCCATTTAGCAGTCAAAATATTTTGCAGATTGTGTAAGATTCCCTTTCAGCCAGTTTTTATTTCACACTTAAGGCAGGGTTTCTTTTTTTCAGGTTCTCAGGAATTCTTCTGCCAAAGGTGAATTCTGCAGGTACACATAATTGCAACAGAACTTAACACAAATTTTGCCGCAGAATTCGAGAGGCCCTGCTTCTAAGTTTATGTAGCTAAATGAATTCCTAATCTTGCACTTTTTTTTTAATGCAACTCACATGTTGCTTAATGTTGTGTTACAAAAAATATTTTGCCACCCAATTTTATATGCAAACTCCAAAACACCAATATAATTCTTAGAAAGGAGGAAGCTGGTTACTGCAGTATATCATTCCAGTTGAGAAGTTTTACAATTGAAAAGAACTCAAACAAGCATTTATCAGATTAAGTTATTTATATTCCTAGAACTAGCTGTTTCCTGTCCTAGGTTATGTTTTTGGTTTCCATTTTCCCAGACTCATTTTATGTGCTTAGCTACATAAACTCAAAAGTTGGATAAAAGTAGCTGTTTTTTTTTTAATGTAAACTATAAGTGCCTGTAAGATCATTTTTTAATAAGTAAATAGTGAAGTTGAATATTTATTCCACAGAAGAAGGCGTTCATCAGCATCCCTGTCTGGGAGTAGCTCATCATCCTCTTCATCTCGTTCCCGGTCGCCGCCAAAGAAGCCTCCCAAGAGAACATCTAGCCCCCCTCGAAAAACTCGTAGGTTATCTCCTTCAGCAAGTCCTCCAAGAAGACGACACAGGCCATCTCCTCCAGCAACTCCACCACCAAAAACTCGTCATTCCCCAACACCCCAGCAGTCAAACCGTACAAGAAAAAGTCGTGTTTCTGTGTCTCCAGGGAGAACTTCAGGTAAAGGTAAAAATCAAACACAAAAACATTATATTCTCTCTTTGGCTTAAAGAATGCTCAGTTGTTCCGCCCTATCTTTCCCCAGTATGAAGTAGCTGTAAATAAGAGATGTTCTTTACTTTTTCTTCCTTTTGATTCTCTTGGGATTTGTTGAAATAGAGATAACATGTAAAATTTGTTTTTAGAAGTGCCTTCTGGCATTCAGCAGGTGGAGAAATATATCATTAGCTGTAGGCTATTTGAGACAGGATAACTTAACCCAGAGGGTTTTTGTTTGTTTTTTGGCTTGTTTGTGGGTCTGGGGATGGAACCCAGGGGCATTTGACCTTCAAGCTACACCCCCTGCCCTTTTTTTTTTTTTTTTTGAAACGGTCTCACTAAGTAGCTGAGGCTGTCCGCAAACCGCGATCCTCCAGTCTCAGCCTCAGAATGCTGGGTTTACAAGTGTGCGTCACCACGCCTGGCTTTAAGAGTTCATTTTATTGCTCAGAAACCAGTTAACTTTTTCCTGAAGATTTTTCATTTGATACCTTACTTGAGAACTTTATATTCTCTTTTAGTTCTTTTTTTAGCCACATTGTGCTTCCAAGAAAAGGACATAGTGTCCTCTTAAAAGCTGATGTGTTTTTATAATTTAGGCTCTAGGCAGGGTTCTTCTGAGTGTTGTCCTTGCTTTATTCTGCAGATTGATTTCTGAGGAATTTATGATCTGTGTTCCTGCCAGGCAAGTAGAATGTTGTTAGTGTGAGTGGAGGTTGTGGTCTATTGGGGTTTGTTCTTTTAGCACTAAAAACACATGGAGGAAAACTAGAATCCATTTGAATCATACTTCTTGTGCTTAGGCTTGTAATGATACAGACAGCCTTAAGGTGAGTAGTAGTGGGGGGGATTATAAAAGCTGCTAGAGTTTTTTGGTTTGGTCTCCCCACCCCCACCCCCCCGCCTTTTGGTTCTGGAGGTTGAATCCAGGGGCATTCTACTTCCGAGCTATACTCTCAGCCACACTTTTTATTTTGAAATGGTCTCACTAAGTTGAAGAGAGCCTCACTAAGTAGCTGAGGCTGGCTGTAAACCTGTAATCCTCCTGTTTCAGCCTCCCAAGTATTAGCAATAATATTAATCATATTTTAAGGAACAATCTGTAAGTTAACCATATACTCAGGTTCTAATCACATTGAAAATTTCAGGTTAGTTGGTGTTGTGACACATGCTTATAATCCTGATACTCAGGAGGTTGAGATTTTGAAGCCAATGTCAGCAACTTATTGAGACCTTGTTTCACACACACACACACACACACACACACACACACACACACACACACACCCCGCCCAGTACTGGAGATGGAACCCAGGGGTATTCTACCTCCGAGGTACACCCCCAGCCTGATTTTTTATTCTTTATTTTGAAACAGGGTCTCACTAAGTTGTGAAGGGCCTTACTAAGTAGCTGAGGCTGGCTGCGAACCCGGATCCTCCTGTCTCAGCCTCCCAAATGCTGGGATTGCAAGCTTGCGTCATCATGCCCGGCTGAGACCTTATTTCAAAATAAAATAGGTC
Organism: Muscardinus avellanarius; assembly: GCF_963383645.1. NCBI lineage: Eukaryota > Metazoa > Chordata > Mammalia > Rodentia > Gliridae > Muscardinus > Muscardinus avellanarius. The sequence goes on from NC_137788.1 coordinate 19,517,991, forward strand.
TGAGGATGTAGCTCAGAGGTGGAATGTCCCTGAGTTCAATCTCCAGTACCACAAAAAAAAAAAAGAAAGAAAATTTCAGGTTAGAAACAAATGAGAGTCAGGTGTGTTGATTCACAACTATAATTCCAATATTTGGGTGTCTTGAGACAGGAGGCTCACTGCTTAAAGGCCAGCTTCAGCAACTTAGTGAGGCCCTGATTCAGAATAAAAGTAAAAAGGACTGGGGATGTAACTCTTGAGATAGAGCACCCCTGGGTTCATTCCCCATTATCTCTCCCCAAAAGGTAGGTAAGTGGTGAGTACAAAAATTTTTACTATAATGAACTTCTCGTTGAGACCAAGGTTTCTAGTTTCCACTGCTTTTTCTTGACACGGTATCACTTCCCCAAATTGCAGTATGGTGAAAGAAAGGCAAATTTTGCTTTAATTTTGGACATCTGTTATAATAAGGGCATAGATAAACCATCAGAGTGGAATGACCAGGAAATAATGGCTATCCATAAAAAGTACTGTGTAGTTTTTTTTGGATTTTGGGGGTTATGTGATGCTGGAGATTGAACCCAGGGGCGTTCTACCTCTGAGCTGCACCCCCAGCCCTTTTTTCTTTTGTGTAAGTGTATGGTGCTGGAGATTGAACCAGAGGCATTCTACCTGCACCCTACACACCCAGCTCTACAGGTGTGCATCACCACACCTGGCCTTTTTTTTTTTAAGAGGGTCTCATTAGGTTGGCTCACACTTGCTGAGGCTGTCCTCAAACCTACGATCATCCTTTCTCAGTCTCCCAAGTTCTGGGATTACAGGTGTGTGCCACCACGCCTGATGATTTTCAAGTTATAATATCAAGTTAGTTTGGTTGTACATTTTTAAATAACTATGGGAGGGGGTTCTGGGATAACTATTTTTTGTTCAAAATTGAGGAAATGTTAGTTTATCCATAGTTTCCAGTTACCATGTCCAAATCTGATGGTTATTTCCCTGGCTTTTAATTTTTTTTTCTGTGAAGTTTCTTAATATTTCTTCCCTTTGTCTGGAACTAGACCCTTCTCTAGGGAGAAATATATATTTATGCTTCCACTGTTGTTTTGTAGAAGCACATAAGTTTTAATTTTTTCCATTTACATCATATAGCCAAGGAGTTAGAAAATAACTGAACAGAATGACTTAAGTCCTGGTTAGAGTAGGGTGATTGTTAAGGATTATTACCTTTTCAAAAATAAGAGTCTGCACAGGTGCCATGCTCTTGAGTTCTGGCTTATGCTTTTTGCAAATAGGACACAGGAGAAAACTAAGTCTTGGTGAGGGAGAACTGGTAGTGTTCCTGTAGGTTCTAGGACAGAGCTTTCCTGTCAAGACAATAAACAGACCACTGTGGGCAGTGTAGTCTGAGGCTGTCTTATATCCACTAAAGATGAATATTGGCTTGAGCTGCTTGGAAATAACCTTTTATACTGTATTAAAATGATTCCAGTTCTCTGATCAAATTTGAGATCTAGAAAAGTCCTCTGAATTGTCATCAAAACAGGTTCTCGGGTTAAATGACATAGTCAAGGTCAACGAACCAAGAATATTGAGAGTATTCATTCCGGTACCATCTCTCTGCCCAGCCCCCTCCCCCATGCCTCTTTGATTGCTGAAGGTGGGAGGGGGTAGAAGGATGAAATTCTTTAGCTTTTGCACCTGGGAGTATGGGTTCAGTAATACTTCATTGCAGTCTGTGGATAATTAGAGCTCTGACACCATTGAAATGTAATAGATTTCACATTTGCATTTCATGTAGTAGCCATTAATCAGGGCTCTACAGTCCTGCCGTTGACGGGGGGGGGGGGGGGGGTCAGTGAAGTGGGGGAGGGAAGTGTTTCAAGGAACTTAGGGGTAAATTATTTGGAGTACAGTATAATCTTATACAAAGAAGTATAAGGGAAACATCTTGTAATCAGTGGCATATCATAAGTAAATTGGGACTGTCTTATTATTAATACATAAAAGAGTACTTTAGGGCCCGTGTGATGCATACTTGTAATCACAGTACTTGGGAGCCTGAGACAGGAGGATCATAGGTTTGTGGCCAACTAGCCTCAGCAACCTAGGCCCTGTTCCAAAATAAAGTTTTTTTGTTGTTATTTTTGTTTTTTTCCTGTGGTACTGGTGATCTACCTCTGAGCTACATCCCCAGCCTTTTTTTTTTTTTTTTTTTTTTTTTGGTGGGTCTGGGAGTGTAACCCAAGGGCATTCGACCTCTGAGCCATACCCCCTGCCCTATTTTTTATTCTTTATTTTAAAACCAGGTCTCACTGAATTGCAGAGGGCCTCACTAAGTAGCTGAGGCTGTCCGTGAACTGTGAACCTCCCAAAAGCTGGGATTATAAGTGCGCCACCACGCCCGGCTCCCCAGCCTTATTTTTTATTTATTTATTTTTATTTTTTTATTTTTATTTTTGGTGGTACTGGGCTTCCTGGAAGCCCTTCTACCTCTGGGCTACACTCCCAGACCCATTTTTATATTTTTATTTCAAAACAGGGTCTCAAGCCAGCACGGCTGGCTTCAAACCTGTGTGATCCTCCTGTTGTCCCCACCTCCCAAGCGCGGGGATTACAAGCGTTCGCCACCACACCCAGCTTATTTTTTAATTCTTTATTTTGAAATGGGGTCTCACTGAGTTCCAAAGGGCCTCACTAAATAGCTGAAGCTGTCCTTAAATCATGATCCTCCTGTCTCAGCCTCCCAAATGCTGGGATTACAAGCATGTGCCACCACGCCTGGCCCCAAAATAAAGATTCTTTAAAAAAAAAAAAAAAGTAAATAAAAGTACTTTAAATAGTGTTGTATTCAACTGGACTCACACTTGTAATCCCAGCGTTTGGGAGGCTGAGACAGGAGGATCGGTTTGCAGACAGCCTCAGCTACTTTGTAAGGCCCTTTGCAACTCAGTGAGGCCCAGTTTCAACATAAACAATAAAAAGTGTTATATTCAGTTATTGTACTACTGACAAGTACTGTCTTTACCTATGATGGTGGTGGTGATTTTTTAGTTATTTTAAATCAGTTTATATGTAAGTTGTGGTTTTTTTGGGGGGGGTTGTGTTTGTTTTGTTTTGTTTTTGTTTTTTTTTTTTTGGTGGTACTGGGGTTCCTGGAAGCCCTTCTACCTCCGGTATACACTCCCACGGACTACACTCCCAGACCTATTTTTTTTAACATTTTTATGTGGAAACAGAGTCTCTTAAGCCAGCGAGGCTGGCTCCGAACCAGCGCGATCCTCCTGTC
>NC_137788.1:19526258-19616258 GCF_963383645.1 Muscardinus avellanarius
CCTCCTGTCTCAGTCTCCCAAGTCACTGGGATGTGCCACCACGCTCAGTTTTCCCTCATTCTTTTGCTATCTGCAGTAGGGTGTTTTGTTTTGTTTTTACTTGGGAAAGGAGGATTGGAGATTGAACTCAGAGCTTTATACTTGCTAGGCAAGTGCTCTACCACTCCTTAGGCCTTTTTTAAAATTTTGAGACAGTCTTGCTAAATGCCTAGGCTGGGTGGAAATTGTAATCCTCCTGCCTCAGCCTCCCAAGAAGCAGGAATTATAGATGTGCACAATCACATTGAGCCAGCCTGCAGGTTTGGTTTTTGGTTTTGGTTTTTTTGTACTGGGGATGGAACCTAGGCGCATTCTTCCTTCGAGCTACACCCACCCCCATTTCTATTTTTTATTTATTTTGAAACAGGGTCTCACTTTATTTGCAAACAGGGCCTCACTAAGTAGCTGAGACTGGCTGCGAACAGTGATCTGCCTGTCTTGGCCTCCCAAATGCTAGGATTACAAGCATGCTTCACCACACCCAGCAGCCTGCAGTTTTTATATATAAGCGTGTACCATAAATTATTGCTGGTCGCTTTATTTTTTTTTTTTTACTTTATTTTATATACTGAAGTAAATATATCTAAGTTAATGAGAATTATTGGATTAAAAAATATGCCCAGAAGCTAGAAGCTAGAGACTCTCGCAACTTAGACCCTGTCTTTTTTCTTTTTGTGAATCTGTGAACTGAACCTAGGGGTGATCTACCTCTGAGTCAGTCCCCCATGCTCTTTTATTTTGAAGCAGTATCTATCTCTTATTGCTGAAGACCTTGCTAAATGGAGTCTGCCCTCAAACCTGGGATGGTCCTACTCAACCTTCTAAACATTAGAATTGTAGGTGTGTGCCACCGTGCCTAGCTGAAATCATTAGGCTTTTTTTTCCCTTCAGTACTGGGGATTGAACCCAGAGGCATTCTACCTTTTATTCTTTATTTTGAAACGGGTTCAGGCCAGGCGTGGTGGCACACGCTTGTAATCCCATTACTTGGGAGGCTGAGATAGGAGGATTGTGGTTCGTGGATACCCTCAGCTACCTAGGCCCTCTGCAACCTAATGAGACCCTGTTTCCAAATAAAGTCGAAAAAAGGTCTGGAGTGGAGCACAAAGGTAGAAAGCTTCTGGGTTCCATCCCCAGCACTACACACACAAAAAAAGAAACAGGGTCTCACTAAGTTGCAGAAGGCTTCATAAGTTGCTGCGGCTGGTGGTGAATCTGTGATCCTCCCACTACTGGGATTATAAACCTGTCACCACACTCAGCTTTGGAAATGATTTATCTTTTTTATTTATATAATGAATACTTAGGCTTGACTTCAAAGTCATACTTAGGGCATATATCAATACCTTGTTTATACTAGGTTCAGAAAGCCTGGACATGCTTTTTAAACACAGGCCTAGTATAAATTTTTTTTTTAACTGTATAACTCTAGACTCTGGCTCCTCCTCCTCCTCAGAAGATGAGCGACCTAAGAGAACCCATGTGAAGAATGGCGAGGTAGGCAGGCGGAGAAGACATTCCCCTTCCCGGAGTGCCTCTCCATCACCACGAAAGCGCCAGAAAGAGGCTTCTCCTCGGTAAGGACTGTTCTTTAATGTTCTTCACTGATGGTCAGTAGCTGTGGTGAATTCTATAACTTAAACAAGGTGGGCCGTGGGACTAATTTAGAATTTGGTTAGTACCTTCATTTCAAGAATCTGAGAAGATAATAGATTTTCCCCCACCCTTTTGTTGGTATTTATTAGCACTTAGAACTGGGTGAGTTTTGAGCCACTGTTATATGTGTGCATGACTAGAAAAATAAACCAGTTCATTAATTCCTGAGATCTTAAAAAGATCTCTTATCAGTGAGATTTAACTCCATCAAAGTAAATAATTTAGTGAATGGAATTCTTGACATTTGTTTTTCTCCACTGCTCTCAGGATGCAGATGGGAAAGCGATGGCAATCGCCAGTAACTAAAAGGTTGGTTAGACACTGCTTTCTAAATTAGGGGTACATGCCAAAAGTTTGGTGACTTAGTAATTTACTGTTTAGGTGACTGTTTCCCATTCTTAGATATATTGTGGCTGTGGAGAAGTTTCTAGACTATTTTGGTTTGCTTGTGTGGTTTTTTTTAATGTGACAGATTAATAATATTGTGTACAAAACATTCATTTTATAGCATCATTTGAACTTAAATTTTAAATATCTGGTTGCCACATTTTGTGGTCATCGCCTCACTTTACATCAAGGAGCACACAGTTTTAGCAACATATATTTTCTAAGATAGAGGATGGTAGCTCCTTAGATTTAGTGGTGGAATATTTGCATAGACTTTACCAATGAGGAATCCTAATCCAAAAATGTGAAATCCAAAACCTGAGCATTATGAGATACGCAGTTTTATTCTGAAGCATATTGGATTTTCACATTAAGAATGCTTAATCATGCTGGGTGTGGTGGGACACGCTTGTAATCCCAGCATTTGGGAGGCTGAGAAAGGAGCGTCCTAGTTCATAGACAGCCTCAGCTACTTAGTGAGGCCCTTTGCAACTCGGTGAGACCCTGTTTCAAAATAAAGAATAAAAAAAATAGGGCTGGTGGTGTAGCTTGGTGGTAGAATGCCCCTGGGTTCCATCCCTAGAACTGCAAAAAAAAAGAATGCTCACCTTGTATTTATCTTTCCTAAAATTTATTCTTTCTCCATCATCATGGAACTACTTTCAATCCTAGAGATTCCTCACAATAGTGAAATCAAAAGTAATGCCCATTTCCCTACTTTTGTTTTGTTCGCATAACAAATTATTTTAGCCAGGCCAGGTGGTGCAGGCTAAGGCAAAAGGATTACAAACAAGTTTGAGGCCAGCTTGGGCAACTTAGCAAGAACCTATCTTGAAGTAAAAAAGGATAGGGATATTTCTCAGTAGTGGAGTACCCTAGGTTTTATCCCCAGTGTGGGCATGGGTTTGGGATTTTATACTGATGGTTTCAAGTTTAATGCTATTAGAAATTGCCCATCAGAGCCAGGTGTGGTGGTACACAACCATGATTCCAGGGCTTGGGAGACTGAGACAGGATGCTGACAGTTTAGCAACTTGGCAAGGCCCTCTTTCAAAGAATTTTAAAACAATCCGGTGTATAGTGTGAAGGTAAAATGCCCCCGGTTCAATCCAAAGTACCAAAAATAAAAAAAGATACTGCCATCAGATATCAAGGATTTAGAGGTGGGAGAATATTTGGAATTGGCTTCAGTACCATATAGCCCTGGTTTTGAATATTTTATATATAAAGTGTTCAAAATGAAGTGCTAGTACCCACAGAGTCTAATTACAGATTCACAGGAAACAGCAATCTTGTCCTGAGCAAGAAATTAAAAACTAATTACCCTGATTTACCCAAACAGTGACAGATTGGTGAGGTATATATTTTTTTAGTGGTACTGGGGGTTAAACTCAGTCATTTTACCTCTGAACTATACCCTGAGCCCTTTTTTGTTTTGTTTTATTTTGAAACAGGGTCTCACTAAATTGCAGAGAGCCTCATTAAATTGCTGGTGCTGGCCACGAACCTGTGATCCTCCCATCTCATCCTTCCAAATACCTGGATTATAAGCATGTACTACCACATCTGGTTTTCAGTATATGTTTTAATATGTCTGAGACCCTCCACAACTTAGTGCAACACCAATTCAAAATAAATAAAAAATAGGGCTGGGGGTGTACCTCAGAGGTAGATTGCCCCTAGTTTCAGTCCCCAGCACACCACACACACACACACACACACACACACACACACACACACACACACAAAATGTTTCATTTCGTAACCAGTGTACATGTTTATATTTCTGAAAAAATCTCACAGAATATTTATCCTTACCATAAGTAAAACACTGATTTATTTGCTTTGTTTTTTGTTTTTTTTTGATATTTTTTGGGTACTGGGGATTGAACCCAGGGGCGTTCTGCCGTCAAACTATACCCTACATACCTCCAACTGTTTTTTTATTTTTTGTTTTGAAACCTGGTCTCACTGGGTTGCTCAGGCTGTCCACCAACTTGCAGTCCTCCTGTCTCAGCCTCCCAAATATTGGAATTACAGGCTTGTGCTACCACACTTGCCTGATTTTATTCTTTCTTTGTTAACCCTTTGTTACTTCATTAACCATTGGGTTAATGAAGATTGTGAAAGTTTGCCTTCGGAGGCACTTAGTTTTATTTATTTATTCATTCATTCATTCATTCATTCATTCATTTTGCGGATCTGGGGATGGAACCCAGGGGCATTTTGACCCTCTGAGCTACACCCCTGCCCTATTTTTTATTCTTTATTTTGAAACCGGGTCTCACTGAGTTGCAGAGGGCCTCACTAAGTAGCTGAGGCTGTCTGTGAACCATGATCCTCCAGGTCTCAGCCTCCCGAATGCTGGGATTACAAGTGTGCGCCACCACACCCAGCTGGCACTTAGTTTTAAATGCCACTAACTCGCCGGGCGTGGTGGCGCACGCTTGTAATCCCCGCGCTTGGGAGGCAGAGACAGGAGGATCGCGCTGGTTCGGAGCCAGCCTCTCTGGTTTAAGAGACCCTGTTTCCACATAAAGTTTAAAAACTAGGTCTGGGAGTGTAGCCCGTGGGAGTGTAGCCCGGAGGTAGAAGGGCTTCCAGGAATCCCAGTACCACCAAAAAAAATAAATAAATGCCACTAACTCAGAACAAACTCTTAATTCTTCTTTGGTTTAGTGGTAGACGGAGGAGAAGTCCTTCACCACCACCCACCAGAAGACGACGTTCCCCTTCTCCCGCTCCTCCTCCTCGCCGGCGAAGATCTCCCACACCACCACCACGACGAAGGTACTTTGTCAGATATGCTAGTGGATTTTTTTGTTTGTTTTGAAACGTATACCTAATGAGTTGCTCAGTGTATTGCTGAATTGCTGAGGCTGGCCTTGACCCTGTGGTCCTCTTGTCTCCACCTCCAAGTACTGGGATTACAGGCATGAGTTACCATGTCCAGGTGAATTTTATAGTATCTGAGTCTTACATCAGTAAAGATATTAAATTAAAGGTGGTAGTGATTACAAAGAGAAAATATTAACTTTGCAATAGACTATCTGGGCAGATACCTTTAATCAAAGTTAGTGTCCTCACTAATTCACATTGGCATCATGTGCTTTCTAGTTATCTCTGTAATATTCTTAGCAGTTTTGCAGAACCTCAGTCTAATCAATAGAAAATGTTAGGCAATCCCATATGGAAGATCATTCTACAAAATAAATAATGAATACTCTTTAAAAATGTCAGTTACAAGCCGGGCATGGTGGCGCATGCTTGTAATCCCCACGCTTGGGAGGCGGAGACAGGAGGATCGGCAGGTTCGAAGCCAGTTGCGCGCGCTGGCTTAGGAGACCCTGTTTCCAAATAAAAATGTAAAAATAGGTCTGGAAGTGTAGCCTGGAGGTAGAAGGGCTTCCAGGAACCCCAGTACCATCGCCACCAAAAAAAAAAAATGTCAGTTACAAGTAGGGTGTGGTTTCACACACTTGTAATTTCAATATTTGGGAGGGTGAGACAGGAGGATCACAGGTTTCTGGCCAACCTCAGCAACTTAGGGAAGCCCTCTGTAACTCAGTGAGACCCTGTTTCAAATAAAAAGTGTTAAAGGGCTGAGGGTACAGTGCACAGGTAGAATGCCCCTAGGTTTAATCCCCAGTAAAACACACCACACACACACACACGCACGCACACACACACACACACACGCGCACACACACACACACACACACACACACACATACACAGTGAAAGGTTGAGGAGCAATCACAGATTAGTAGGAACCAAGGAGATCTAGGATCCTGGAACAGAGAACATTAGTGGCTAATCAGGGAGTTACAGGGATTTTCATTAGAACTAAATATTGAGATTGTTTTATAGTTAACATAGAATATTAACCTGGGTTGGTAGCTAATCTTCACTCTTTTTTTTAGTGAATTTTAAATTACTTTTAAGTTAGAAGGAGAAAGTTTTAATGATATTATTCAGACCCACTAATATTGGCTGACTACCATTTTTCAGTGCCAGGCAAAGTGTAAAAGGCATTACATACTTTACCTCCTAGTCCTCAAGGTGACCTAGCTTAGTTAGTTTTTTCTTTCTTTCTCTCTTTCTTTCTTTCTTTCTTTCTTTCTTTCTTTCTTTCTTTCTTTCTTTCTTTCTTTCTTTCTTTCTTTCTTTTTTGTAGTACTGGGGTTCCTGGAAACCCTTCTACCTCAGGGCTACACTCCCAGACCTATTTTATACTTTTATTTGGAAACAGGGTCTCTTAAGCCAGCAAGGCTGGCTTTGAACCTACACGATCCTCCTGTCTCTGCCTCCCAAGCGCGGGGATTACAAGCGTGCGCCACCACGCCCGGCATTAGTATTCTTTTTGAGGTGAGGAAATAAGTTCAGAGTGATTAGTTACTCAAGTGTCGATGAAACTACTTTACCACATTGCCCAAAAAAATGGTATTTTGAGTTCAACATCTGAAGAATCCAAGAGCAGAGTTCATGGTTGGTCCTGAGTGCTCTATTCAAGTCTGATCCCCAAGAGGCGCATTAGGATTGTGTGAGTTTTTGTGGGGTTTTATTTATTTATTTTTTTTTTTGGTGGTCCTGGGGGTGGAACCCAGAGGCTTTTCTACCTCCGGGCTACACTCCCAGACCTTTTTTATATTTTATTTGGAAACAGGGTCTCACTAGGTTGCTGAGCGCCTCACTAAGTAGCTGAGGCTGGCTTCGAACCCATGCAGTCCTCCTGTCTCAGCCTCCCAAGCGTGGGGGTTACAAGCGTGCATCACCACGCCCGGCTGGATTGTGTAGGTTTTAAGCTTTAAGAGGAAGATCATGGACTTTCAAAGAGATGCGTTCCTGCCTAGCAGTAGGCTTCCACTGAAAAGTGGTCTTTTGCAGTAGAAAATGGTAGTTTCTTTGAAAGGAGGTTGAGGTATCTTTAAAGTTTATGCAATCACTTTGCTTCTTAGTACAGAATCCAGACACAAGTTCAGAGAGTACACCAGATAGCTCTTTAAAGCAAAGACTTCCTGAGTAAGCTGGCATCAGTAGAGCTCTGCTAACCACAGTTTCCTAGTTGTCACGTTAACTTGCGAATAGACTTTTTCCTGACTGGATCTTTCAGTTTAATGGTGTGTGCTTCTCCTTAGGACTCCCTCTCCTCCTCCTCGTCGGCGCTCACCTTCCCCAAGAAGATACTCTCCTCCAATACAGAGGAGATACTCTCCTTCTCCGCCTTCAAAAAGAAGAACCACCTCCCCTCCACCCCCTCCTAAAAGAAGGGCATCGCCATCTCCACCACCAAAGCGCCGGGTCTCCCACTCTCCACCTCCCAAACAAAGAAGCTCCCCAAGCACCAAGAGACGTTCGCCTTCTGTATCATCAAAACACAGGAAAGGGGCTTCCCCAAGCCGCTCTGCCCGGGAGGCCCGGTCACCACAACCAAACAAACGGCACTCTCCCTCACCAAGGCCTCGAGCGCCTCAGACCTCCTCAAGCCCTCCACCTGTCCGAAGAGGAACATCAGCATCACCCCAAAGAAGGCAGTCCCCATCTCCAAGTACTAGGCCCATTAGGAGAGTCTCCAGGACTCCAGAACCTAAAAAGACAAAAAAGTAAAAACATTTTATGCTTTTTGGTTAGGAACATTTATTAGTTGTATAGTTCTCTACATGTGGAAGTTTTTCTCCCCTCTTAATAATAAGTTACAGAATGGAATAAGCTATGAATGCAAATTAAAAGCAAATTTTAGATACTACTCATAAATCCTTTTCCTTTTCAGGATAGTTTCTTAAGGCATAAACCAAATGCTACAGAATTTTGCATGCCTCTTGTTATCTGGAATTCCCCACACCCCCATTACTGGGGATCGAACCCCAGGGGCATTCTACCTCTGAGCTGCACCCCCAGGCCTTTTTCTCTTTCTTTTCTTTTTTTCTTCTTTTTTTTTCTTTTTTTTTTCTGGTCTGGGGATGGAAGCTAGGGGCATTCAACCTTTGAGCTATATCTCTTACCCTATTTTTTATTTTATTTTGAAACAGGGTCTCACTAAGTTGCAGAGGGCCTAAGTAGCTGAGGCTGGCCACAAACTGCGATCCTCAGGTCTCAGCCTCCCGAATTCTGGGATTACAAGCATGTGCCACCATGCCCAACTGACCTCGAGGCCTATTTTATATCTTATTTAGAAAACAGGGTCTCACTAGGTTGGTGAGAATCTTACTATTTGCTGAGGCTGTCCTCAGACCTGTGTGATCCTTCCTGTCTCAGTTGGGTGTTTGTTTGTTTGTTTGTTTGTTTGTTTGTTTGTTTGTTTGTTTTGTGGTATTGGGCGTGGAACCCAGGGGCAATCTACCTCTGAGCTATACTCCCAGCCCTATTTTTTAATCTTTATTTTGGAACAGAGTCTAAGTAACCAAGGCTATACACGAACCTGTGATCCTCCAGGCAGCCTCCAAAGTACTGGGATTACAGGCATGCACCACCATGCCCAGCTCTCCTAGCTTTTTTTTTTTTTTTTTTTTTTTTTTTTTTTTTAACAGGGTCTCTTAAGCCAGTGCGGCTGGCTTCAAACCTGCGCGATCCTCCTGTCTCTGCCCAAGCACAGGGATTACAAGCGTGTGCCACCACGCCCAGCTACTATTTTTTATTCTTTATTTTGAAACTGGGTCTCGCTGAGTTGCAGAGGGCCTCACTAAATAGCTGAGGCTGTCCGTGAACCACGATCCTCTGGTCTCAGCCTCCCAAATGCTGGGATTACAAGCGTGCGCCACCATGCCCGGCTTCCTAGCGTATTTCTTAATGTGTGCATTTAACACTGAGGAAAGCAGTCCTGAATGAAATGTAAGGAATTGGTAATGCTGGTTTCATACAGGAAGCATCACTAACAGATTGCTAGAGGATTGTGGGGCTTGAGATTTAGGTGATTTAAGTGTGATGTGTGTTAGGAGGTCAGAGACAAACTTAGTGCTACAAAATGTTTCAAGTTAAGAGTTGGGTGTTTATTGTAATTAACTGTTTTCTCTTAGGAGTAGATGCTTGTTCTCAGCAGTAAATGTTATGTTTGTTTGTTTGTTGTTTTTTGTCTAGGCCTGCCTCACCAAGCCCACAATCTGTAAGAAGGGTCTCATCCTCTCGATCTGTCTCTGGATCTCCGGAGTCAGCAGCTAAAAAGCCCCCAGCACCTCAATCCCCTGTTCAGTCTCAGTCACCTTCAACAAACTGGTCACCGGCGGCACCAGTCAAAAAGGCTAAAAGCCCAACACCAAGCCCATCACCGGCCAGGGTATGTCTTTCTTGTTTTGAATATCTTTTACAAATTTTATATGGTCACTTTGAAATAGAGAAACAATTGTTAAAGTATTAAAATATTGGGGTTAAACTGTTTTCCCCCTTTGTGAGTCATAAATCTAATCCCATATTTCTGTATCATAGTCAGTGGTTAGAGTTGGCTGAATTTTGCAGCTGGGTATTATGTGAAGAATTTTAAGTACTTGCTTAGAAATGGGGAAATTGTTGAGCATGCACACCTGTAATCTCAGTACTTGAGGCTGAGACAGGAGGATAGCAAGTTTGAAGCCAGCCTCAGCTACTTAGGCCCTCTGCAACTTAGTGAGACCCTGTGTCAAAATAAAGAGTAAACGTCGGGTTTGGTGGTGCACACTTGGATGGTGGTTTGTGGCCAAACCTCAGCTACTTAGCGAGGTCCTCTGCAACTCTGAGGCCCTGTTTCAAAATAAAGACTAAGAAATAGAACTGGAGGTGTAGCTCGAAGGTAGAATGCCTCTTGGTTTGATTCTCAGCAGAACAAAAAATAGGCTGGAGGTTTAGGTATATACTGAGAGGTAGACTACTCTGAGTACCACAGATAGATGTGGTTATAGCAGAACCTGTCTTGTCTAATTTGTGTGTGTGTGTGTATGGTACTGGGGATAGAACCCAGGGGCTTTCTACCTCCAGGTTACACTCCTAGGCCTATTTTATATTTTATTTGGAAATAGGGTCTCACTGAGTTGCTGAGAGCCTCACTCAGTAGCTGAGGCTGGCTTCGAACCTGCATAATCCTCCTGTCTCAGCCTCCCAAGCACTGGGATTACAGGCTAGGCTGATCTGTGTTCAGTAGGTTAGGTGTGTTAAGTTCATTTCCAACTTCGGTATTTTCAACCTACAATAAGAATACAGGGTTTATTGGGACATAACCCCACCATAAATTGAGAAGCATTTATATCCATGGTGAAAAGGGACAGCCCATCCTATCTTGGTCAGCAAAGTCAGATGATGACATTCATTTAGGTATTGTTGAAACTGATAAGTGGAACCACATATTCAATACCTGTTGCATGTTAGGCAAGTGTTGTGAGTGATTTACAGATATTCTCATTTACCTCAAGTTTAGACCTGAAGACTTAGCTCACATCCTAAAATAAGGAAACCTGGTTTGATGTAAAGTTGTTTGGGGAAAATGTCTGCAAGTTAATTATCTTCAAGTCTGTTTACTGTTCTTAGAATCTATGGAGTTTATCTTTGCTTTTGGTGTTTTCCATCTCTAGGAATAGTTCTCTTGGTAGCACTTAGCTTTTGGGCTAACTGCTCCCCCCACCCCAAGCTGAACCTTTCCTCTATGGAATACAGAAATTAATTCATTTAGGTGTTTCCTTGAAATGTTAGGTAGGTCAGATTTGTTTTGTTTTGTTTTGTACTGGGGGTGGAACCCAGGGGCACTCTACCTCCAAGCTGCACCCCAAGCCCTATTTTTAGTCTTTTTATTTTAAAAACAGGGTGTCACTGAGTTGCGGAGGGCCTCGCTAAATAACTGAGGCTTGCTGCGAACCGTGATCATCCGGTTTCTGCCTTCCCAATGCTGGGATTACAAGCGTGCACCATCATGCCCTGCAGGTTGGTCAGAATTTTTAATCAGGATGATTATATCTGCTATTTTTTTGGATTTCTAGAATTCCGATCAAGAAGGGGGCGGAAAGAAAAAGAAGAAAAAGAAGGATAAGAAACACAAAAAGGATAAGAAACACAAGAAGCACAAAAAACACAAGAAGGAAAAGGCTATGGCTGCAGCTGCTGCAGCTCCTGCAAACCCGGCAGCCGCTGCCTCCACCACAACCACCACAGCACAGGAAGAGCCCTTGGCAGCCCCAGAGCCGAAGAAGGTATTGCCCACTGTACATTCTGCCTTTCCTCATAAGCCTACTGGAATAATTTGCATTTGAGAGATAGCTGATTTGTTGTTTTCTAATCATTGAATTGGCTCCCTGGCTATATTACCCATATTCTGAAGTTTCTTGTTAGCCTGACAAGAATAAGAATTTTCCAGAGCCAGGCATGGTGGCACACACTTGTAATCCCCACGCTCAGGAGGCTGAGACAGGAGGATCGCACAGGTTCAAAGCCAGCCTCAGCTACTTAGGCTCTCAGCAACTTAGTGAGACCCTGTTTCCAAATAAAATATAAGGTCTCACACCAGGCGTGGTGGCACATGCTTATCCCAGCACTTGGAAGGCTGAGACAGGAGGATTGCTTAGGTTTGAAGCCATTCTCAGCTACTTAGTTAAAGTTAAGCCCTGTTTCCAAATAAAAATATAAAATTGGTCTGGGAGTGTAGCCTGGAGGTAGAAGGCCTTTGAGTTCTATACTCATACCACACAAAAAAAAGAAAGAAACAAGTAACAGGGCCCCACTAAGTTCCTAAGGCTGACTTCAAACTTGTGATTCTCCTGTCTCAGACTTCAAGGCACTGGGATTAGGGGCTTGTGTTTGCCACCACGCCCAGGTCATAGCTTCCTTAAGATAAGAATCACATACCATACAATTCAGCCATTTAAAGTGTACAGTTTAGGCCCGGCATGGTGGCGCATGCTTTAATCCCAGCATTTGGGAGATTGAAATGGGATAGCCTCAATTACTTAGACCCTGTTTCAAAATAAAGAATAAAAATAGATCTGGGGGTGTAGCTCAGAGGTAGAACGTCACTGAGTTCCATCCCCAGTATCACAAAATAAAGTATACAGCTCGGTGTTTTTTAGTACATTTGCGCAGCCGTCATGGTTTGATTGCTCTTTACTCATCACCTCCTACCAGTATCTCAAGACTTAAAACTGTGACCCTTCTGGGTTTTTCAGGAGACCGAAAGTGAAGCTGAAGATAACCTTGACGACTTGGAAAAGCACCTGCGGGAGAAGGCCCTGAGATCCATGCGGAAGGCTCAAGTGTCCCCACAGTCTTAAGTGGAAATGTTGGTTATGATGTAAATTTATTTGGTTTGTACTCAATTCAATTTCAGAAATTGCTAAAATGTGTTTGAGCTTTAGACTATAACATTTGTTGTAATAATTGCTAGGTTGAAGTTCACCATGTAAAAAAAAGGGCATGGATTTACATTGCAAAAGGTGTCCACAGTGTATTAGTGACATTCTTTTATTGACCGCTGACATTTAAAGTGGAATACTTTAAGCCAAAAATCCCTTTTTTACAAAAGGGGGTTTAAGTATTGTTGGCATTCATATGGCTCCTTTAAATGCTCCTGGCTATTCCCAGAGGTTTGTTTTTTTTGGGGGGGGGGGATCCTGTCAGGGTTTTTTTTTCCCCCTTTTTCTAATTTGAGTCTTAACACTCATTTAAGTTATGCTTCCAACCTTGTATGGTTTGTAAGCTTGCCCAGAAATAAGACCACTCTTGAAATACCACAAAAGTGTAAATGAACATTTCAATGCCACAATCTTTCCTATTGCCTGTGGAGTCTCTGCTGAAATGAATCAGGATTCGAGCTCTAGGATAAGACAAAACGAAGCATGTTGTTTGCCAGGACACTGGGTTATATTAATGTGTAACAAGTTGATTAGGACACTGGAATCTCATTCTACTCTGTTATGGGTCTCTCCCCCCCACCCTCACCCCCCCATTTTTCATCTTTTTTGTAAAGGCAATTAACTCATCCCAGGAAGGATCCTTTAGTTACAAAAAAAATTTTGTTTTATGAAATGTCACAGCTCCATTCATATTTTTGTCTTGTTCTTCCAATTGGTATATACAACTAAAGCTCTTGTATTTGGAAGGCTGGAAGGCCCGGACTTTGAATTAGTGTCTTGGTTTCACTGTTTTTGTTTCTTTTCTTTTTTTTTTTTTTTAAACTAAAGCTATATAAAGCTTGTGGATTAAACAGAATAAATTTCTAAATTTAAAAATGTTTGCCACTCACTTTTATAATTACTTGTCTCAGTACTGCAGGAAAACTACCTTTCTTAGAAATCTTAGGATGCCTGCATTCTTACCCTTTAATGGGTAGGAGTTGAGCAGAGGAAATAAAAGGTAATGAAGCAAAGGTCTTACCATTTTGGTTTCTTGTTTTGTTTACTACAACTGGGGATTGAACTCAGGGTCATTCTGTCTCCAAGCTACACCCTCAATGCTATTTTATTCTATTGAAATGAGGTCTTGCTAACTTGCTGAGGCTGGCTTTGAACCTGTGATTGTTCTGTCTCAACCTCCCAAACACTGGTATGACAGTTGTGTACCACCATGCCAGGCTTTTTGTTCTGGTTTTTATACTGGAGATTGAACTCCAGGGGCATTCTATCTCTGAGCTATCCTCTGGCCCTATTTTCTCTTTTTGCGGTACTGGGGATGGCACCCAGAGGCATTCTACCTCCGAGCTACACACCTAGCCCTGATTTTTATTCTTTATTTTGAAACAGGGTCTCCCTGAGTTGCAGAGGGCCCAAGTAGCTGAGGCTGTCCACAAACCCCGATCCTCCTATCTCAGACTCCTAAATTCTGGGGTTACAAGCATGCGCCACCATGCTCGACTCTTTTTAATTTATAAGCAAGGCCTTGCTAAATTACTGAGACTGGCCTTGAACCTGAGATCCACCTGTCAGCCTCTCAAATTCAACAGGTATATGCAGGAAACTTTTGGTACCAGGAATCTAAGGGTTTTTTTGTTTTGTTTTGTTTTTTTGGTACTGGGGTTCCTGGAAGCCCTTCTACCTCTGGGCTACACTCCCAGACCTCTTTTTTTATATTTTTTTGAAACAGGGTCTCCTAAGCCAGTGCGGCTGGCTTCGAACCTGCGCGATCCTCCTTTCTCTGCCTCCCAAGCGCGGGGATTACAAGCGTGCGCCACCACGCCCGGCTAAGGTAGGTATTTTTTTGTTTTCCCAGTAACTGGGGATGGAACCCAGGGGCCTTCCACCTCCAGGCTACACCCTTGGTTCTATTTTATTTATTTTGAAATAGGCCTCACTAAGTTGCTGAGGCTGACTTCAAACCTGTGATCCTCCTGTTTCAGCCTCCCAAGTACTGGGCTTGTAAACATGTGCCACCATGCCCAGCTCCAAAGCAATTTTTTTGTGTGTGTGTGTGGTACCCAGAGGCTATATTCCCAGACCTTTTTTATATTTTATTTGGAAACAGGGTCTCACTAAGTTGCTGAGAGCCTCACTAAGTAGCTGAGGCTGGCTTTGAACCTGTGCAATCCTCCTGTCTCAGCCTCCCAAGCGCAGGGATTACAAGCGTGCACCACCACGCCTGGCCAAAGCAATTTTTTATATCCTTGAGGAGATCGCCAAATCTCAATTTCATTACCCATCACCACCTTTATTAGAAATTGAGTTCATCTGGGTGTGGTGGTGCTTGCCTATAATCTCAGAATTTGGGAGGCTGAGCCAGGGGGGTTGCAGGTTCAAAGCCAGCTTCAGCAACTTGGCGAGACCCTGTTTCCAAATAAGTAAAACAGGGCTGGGGGTGTACCCGGGAGCTAGAAGGCCCCTGTGTTCAATTTCCAGTCCCACCAAAAAATGATTTTGGAGGAGTCCTTAACAGGCAGTATTGTCCACCCCTCAGTTCTCATCCATATACATGGGTTCAACACCCAAGCCAAGATTGTGCTGCTCAAAACCCTCTAGTTCCCAGGGGGTGTAGCTGGTGGGAGAGCACTTGCCCAGCGTGCAGGAAGTTCTGGGTTCTGTTGCCCAACACCACCGATGAAGGGGGACTTCCAGTAGCTCTCAGTAAAACCTACAGCAAGACATAGTGGTGTGCTGCCTGTTTTCCTGGCTGCTCAGGAGGCGGAGGCAGAAGGATCCCTTGAGCCCAGGAGTTCAAGGCCAGCCCGAGCAACATAGAAGGCTTCATCTCACACAGAACAAAACTCGCATATGGCTGCATTCGCTTCCACAGCTTTGTTGCCACTCAATGGGCTCTTCCCTTAAACCCAACTGAGGTGGTTTCTCTCCACTGTTCCTTACTGCTGGAAGGTACTCCTCAGCTTACAGCTGGTCGCCTCACTTGGTTTCCTCTGACACTTCCCTCATTCCATCTCCTTTATGTTCATGTAAGGCAATGATTACTACCTAAAATGAGATGCTTTTGGTCCCTAGAACCTTGGTCTTGTTCATGGCTGCACCCCCAGTGTTGTAGGTACCTTTCACAGGCACAAATATTAAACAGATGAGCTCACTTTTTTTTTCTTTGTGGTACCAGGGATTGAACTCAAGGGCATTCTACCTCTGCATATTCCCAGCCCTGTTTTTTATTCATTTTGAAACAGGGCCTCACTAAGTTGCAAAGGCTTGCCATGAACCTGTGATCCTCCTGTCTCAGCCTCCCAACTACTGGAATTACAGGATTGTGCCACCATGCCCACTCAGATGAGTTAATTTAATTGTCATTGCATCTGTGCGTGCCAGGCACTGCTGGGGTTTGAAACAAATGAAAAGACAAGATTGCCCTCAAGTTACAGTTGCCTTCTGGGGACAGAACCATGCAAACACTTTGCAAACTGGACATAATATAGAGTCCTGTAGATCAGATTTTTTTTTTTTTTTTTTTTTTTTTTGGCGCTGAGGATGGAACCCAGGGGCTTTCTACTTCCAGGCTATACTCCCAGGCCTATTTTATACTTTATTTGGAAACAGGGTCTCACTAAGTTGCTGAGAGCCTCCGTAGCTGAAGCTGGCTTTGAACCTGTGCGAGCCTCCTGCCTCAACCTCCCAAGCACTGGAATTACAAGACTGCGCCACTACACCCAGCTCTCTGCCACTGCTTTCTACTGTGTGACCTTGGATAAGAAACATGACCTCAAAGTACTGCTGTTTTCCTTGCTATGCAATGGAAAAACCATAGAGTGTGTTTTTTTTTTTTTTTAGAGGATTTAAATGTGTTGATTAAGCTGAGCATGTTGGCACATACCTATAATCCTAGTCCTTGGGAGGCTGACATAGGAGCACCTCAGGTTCAGAGCCAGCCTCAGTAACTTAGGTCTTCTGCAACTTAGTGAAACCCTGTTTAAAAATAAAATAGGGCTGTGGATGTCATTCAGAGGTAGGATGCCCCTGGGCTCAATTCCAGGTACCACAAATAAATAAAATGTGTTGGTTAATACAATTAATTTTTTTCTTAAAGTATCTCAGTAAGTAGCAGAAACTGGCCTTGAACTATGATCCTCCTGTCTCAGCCTCCCAAGTACTAGAATTACAGAGATGCATCACCATGCCCAGCTTCTCTGTCCTGTCATAGCCTCCCAAATGCTGGAATTAAAGCATGTGCTACCACGCCCAGCTGTGTGTGTGTGTGTGTGTGTTGGTGCTTGCTTGCTAGAGATTGAACCCAAGGGCATTCTACCTCCAAGCTACACCCCAGTCCCAATTTTTTCTTTGTTTGGAAACAGGGCCTCACTAAGTTGCAGAGGGCTTCACTAAGTAGCTGAGACTGGCAAGGAACCTGTGATCCTCCTGTCTCAGCCTCCCAAGTACTGAGATTACAAGTGTGAGCCACCACACTCAGCTCCTAATTCTATTTTTTATTTTTATTTTGAAGCAGAGTCTATTTGCTGAGGCTATCTTCAAACCTTCCATCCTCCTGTCTTAGCCTCCAAAGTACTGGGATTACAGGTGTGTGCCACCAAACCCAGCTCTGTTTGTGTGTGTGTGTGTGTGTGTGTGTGTGTGTTTTATTTTGTTTTTTGTTTGTTTTTTGTGGGTCTGGGGATGGAACCCAGAGGCATTCGACCTCTGAGCTACACCCTTTGCCCAATATTTATTCTTTATTTTGAAACAGAGTCTCACCGAGTTGCGGAGGGCCTCCTCACTAAGTAGCTGAGGCTGTCTGCGAACCGCGATCCTCTGGTCTCAGCCTCCCAAATACTGGGATTACAAGTGCGCCACCACGCCCGGCTTGTTTCTTGGTTTTTTTTTTTTTTTTTTTTTTTTTTTTTGCAGTACTAGAAAAGGAACCCAGGGGCTTTTTACCTCCAAACTACACCCCTAGCCCTACTTCTTATTCTTTCATTTGAGATAGGGTTTCACTGAGTTGTGGAGGGCCTCACTAAGTAGCTGAGGCTGTCCGCTAACCGCAGTCTTGTCTGAGCCTCCCAAATGCTGGGATTACAAGCGTGCGCCACCATGCCCGGCTCCAGCTCTTCCAAAAAAGCTGCACCATTTTACATCCAGCAGCAATATATGAGGGTCCCAACCTCTCTGTGTCTTTGCCAACACTTACTATCTGTCATTTTGATTATAATCAATGTGGTTTGACTTGGATTTATACCCAGTGGCTAGCTAATGAGGTTGAGCATTTCTTCATGAGCTGATAGGCCTCTGTGGTACTTTCTTTTCTCCTTGTAATACTGGGGATGGATACCAGGGGCATTCCACCTCTGAGCTCTATCCTCAGCCCTCTTTTATTTTTTTTGTTTTGTAACAGGGTCTTGCTAGGTTGATGAGAGTCTCACTACTTACTGAGGATGCCCTCGAACCTGCAATCCTCCTGTCTCAGCCTCCCAAGTACTGGGATTACAGGCATGCATCACCACGTCCTGGTGCCTCAGAACTATTTTAACTTGATTTATCGGCATAAGATTGTTTCTGAAATCGTCACCATGTTTTTGGGTCTCTGTACAGTACAGCTGATGATGCACCTCTGAAGAGCCAAGTGTGGAGCGTATGCCACAACCTCAGTACTTGGCAACTCGTGAAACTGTTTCAAAATAAAAATAGGATGGGTCTAGGGTGTAGTTCGGAGGTGGAATACCCTTGGGTTCAATCCCCAATACTACAAAAGAAAACGCGTGAGATCACACGCATGTGCCTATGCCCAGCCTTATTTTTTATTTTGAGACAGGGTCTTTCTTGCTAAATTGCTGAGGCTGGCCTCCAGCCTGCAATCCTTCTGCCTAAGCCTCCCAAGTACAGAGATTACACACATATGCCAGGTGTGGTGGTGTACACCTGTAGTTGGACTTGAAAGGCCCAGCCTTTTTCTTTTTCTTTTTCTCTGCAGTACTGGGGATGGAACCAAGGGGCATTCTACCTCTGAGCTGCACCCCAGCCCTACTTTTTATTCTTTATTTTTGAAACAGGGCCTTCCTGAGTTGCAAAGGGCCTAAGTAGCTGAGGCTGTCCTTGAACCGTGATCCTCCTATCTCAGCCTCCCAAATGCTGGGATTACAAGTGTGCCATCACGCCCAGCCTTATTCTGAAACAATATCTTGCTAAATTGCTGAGGCATTTTCAAGGCACGTGTTCAGTTTTTGAAAATTTGGAAAACAAAACAAAATTTTTGGCAATCCCATCATTCAACTATAACCAAGGTCCCTGTCCTGCGGCAAAGGTCCC
The DNA here is from genome assembly GCF_963383645.1 of Muscardinus avellanarius. Lineage (NCBI taxonomy): Eukaryota > Metazoa > Chordata > Mammalia > Rodentia > Gliridae > Muscardinus > Muscardinus avellanarius. The sequence goes on from NC_137788.1 coordinate 19,544,945, forward strand.
GCCTGACTGTACCCAACTCACACTGAGCTGCCCCCCTATATTTTTTCTCATACATCAGTTGGTCCTTGAATAACACACATTTGAAGTATGAGGATTCGTTTATATGCAGTTTTCCCAACTTGGTCGCCTAAAAATATTAAAAAGTTTAGCCAGGCGTGGTGGTGCACGCTTGTGATCCCCATGCTTGGGAGGCTGAGACAGGGTCGCACGAGTTCGAAGCCAGCTACTTAGTGAGGCTCTCAGCAACTTAGTGAGACCCTGTTTCCAAATAAAATATTTTTAAAATGTTTGGGAGTATAGCCTGGAGGTTGAAAAACTCCTGGGTTCTGTCCCCAGTACCACCAAAAAAAAGTTTAAGAAAAAGATATGTCATGAATGAATAGACTGTATGTAGATATGCCTCCTTCTTGGTGGCTGGGGGTGACCCCAGAGACATTCTACCTCTGAGCTACCCCCCAGCACTTTGTTAAATTTTTAGTTTGAAACAGGGTCTTGCTAGGTTGCTAAGTCTCTACATTGCTGAGGTTGTCCTCGAATCTGCAGTCCTCCTGACTTAGTCTCTCAAATATTGGGATTCGAGATCTGTGCCATCATGCCTGACTGATGTAAGACTTTACACAAATGGAAGCATCTAAAAATGCTTTTAAATGGCTGAGTAAGAAAAATACAAAGGGGGCTGGGCATGGTTGCACATGTTCATAATCTCAGTATTCAGGAGGCTGAGACAGGAGAATCACAGGTTCCTGATTCACAGCTACTTAGTGAGGCCCTCTGCAGCTCAGTGAAACCCTGCTTCAAAAACAAAGAATAGGCCGGGCGTGGAGGCGCACACTTTTAATCCCCGCGCTTGGGAGGCCGAGACAGGAGGATCGCGCAGGTTCAAAGCCAGCCTCAGCTACTTATTGAGCCTCTCAGCAACTTAGACCCTGTTTCCAAATAAAATATAAAATAGGTCTGTAAGTGTAGCCCAGAGGTAGAAAAGCCCCTGGGTTCTACCCCCAGTACCAAAAAAATTAAAGAATAAAAACTAGGACTGGGGATGTAGCTTGGAGATAGAATGCCTCTGCATTCCATCCCCTGTACCCCCCAAATAAAAGAAAAATTCAAAGAGGCTAGATGTGGTGGTGTACACCTGCAGTTGGACTTGGAAGGCTGAGGCAGGTTTGAGGACAGCCTCAGTCATTTTTTTTATTTTTTAGTACTGGGGATGGAACCAGAGGCATTCTGCCTCCAAGCTACACCCCGGGCCCTATTTTTTATCCTTTATTTTGAGACAGGGCCTCACTAAGTAGCTAAGGCTGTCCACAAACCAGGATCCTCTGGTCTCAGCCTCTTGAATGCCGGGATTATAAGTGCGCCACCACATCTGGCCAGCCTCAGCAATTTAATGAGCTCCCTCAGCAACTTAGTAAGACCCTATTTCAAAATTTTAAAAATTAATGAAATAGGGTTTCGGGTAATGAAGTCTTTAGCCATATGTGGTAGCATATGCTTGTAATCCCAGTACTTGGGAGGCTGAGTCAGGAGGGTTGCAAGTTGGAAGTCAGCCTCGACAACTTAGCAAGGCCATTCACAGCTTATTGAGACCCTGTTTCCGAATAAGAAATAAAATCGGGCTGGGGGTAGAGCTCAGAGGTAGAATGCCTGTGGGTTCAATCCCCAGTGTCCCCCGTAAAAAAAAAAAAAAAAAAAAAAAAATCTCTGTGGGTAAAATGGTAATAATCATGGCTAGGTCGGAGGGCCTTTGCAAGGATTAAATGGGCTGGATGAAGCAGGAGCCCTGACCAGGGGAGCTCAGAGCACACGGGGAGGAGGCTGGACCCAACCAGGCCGTGATTATTATGCAGAAAGGTCTGGGTCACTGGCCAGGCCCGGAGCCCGCCCAGGGACACACTCGTTTTTTTTCTGTCTTAACAGTTTCTAAAATCTCTGCTAATGCCTTCATTTTCTCTCCCGTCTCAGCACTTCCTCAGCCTCATCACTAGGTGGCGCCTGGTCCTCAGGTGGCGCTGCTGCCCAGCTCAATCCTTGCCCTTGGGCTCCCACAGTCCCTTTCCCTCCCCTTCCATTCCCATCTTTTTTTTTTTTTTTTTCTAGAAGTGGGAGGCCCTGACTCAGTGCTCAGATCTTCCCTGTGGGATTACAGGACTGGAAGAACGGCCAAGGGGCTTTGAAGAACAACCCAAGGGCTTTTTGTTCTTTGGTGCTAGGGATTCAACCCGGGGGCATCCTACCCCTGAGCTACATCCCCAGCCTTTATTTTTTATTCGGAAATGAAGTCTCAATAAATTGTTGAGAGACTTGCTAAACTGCTGAGGCTGGCCTCAAACCTGCGATCATCCTGTCTTAACCCCCAAAGTGCCACACCCAGCTTGCCGCAGGGCCTCTGTGGTCCGCAGACCCTGGCCCATTCTAAGCTGACATTTATTGACAGTGAGTCAGTCCCGCTCTCTGGAGCTCTCACACACCTCAGTGGCGGGAAACACTACTTGACAAGGGTCCTGTTCTGGATCCTCGCAGTGGATGTGGGTCCTTTCCACACTAACCTCCGAGTCGGGTTATCGCCACACTCCAGAGGATGCTCTGGGTGTTGGGAATCCTCCAAGGCCTGAGAATTCTACCAGCTTCACCACCACCCAGGTGTCATGGCTGTGATGTGACTTCGTGGCCTCTGTTCCCGTCCCTCCCAGCGAAGCCGCCTTTCACTGTATTGGAATCCCGAGCTACGGGGCGGGGTTGCAGCACCCCAGGCCCGGCTGGGCTTACGCTGAGCAGTCACAGAGGTGGACGCTACCCGTGAGAGCTAGTGACTCGCCCAGCGGCGTCAGAAGGGCTTTTGGGGAGGGAAGTTTCTTCTAGCTTCTGCAGGAACTTTGGAAGAGACTCTTTCCTTCAAGAGTCGGTTGAGGGACGCAGGGGCTGGAAATGCAGCAGCCTCGCGGCCAGAAAGGGACTCCTTTGAAGGATGATGTGTGTCAACGTCCAGAGGAGCCTGGAGCCTGGGGACCCATGAAGAAGTAGGACGAGCCAGGCACGGAGGCGCGCCTGTCCTCCCAGGAGGGCTCGGGTCCTCACAGTGGCTCCATGCAGACGGCTCCCCCCAGAGTGAGGATGAGGATGGGGTGGGGTGAGAGAGAGAAGGAAGCCTTAGTGCCTTTGATGACCCGGCATTGTTGCATACCATCGTTTCCACTTCTTCCTAATAAATCTTTAAGCACTAAGGGGCGAAGGGGTACATGCCTTAATCCCAGTACTGGGGTGGCTGAGACAAGAGGACCGCAGGTTGGAGACCAGCCTCAGCAACTTCATGAGGCCCCCTGCAAGCTTGTGAGACTGTTTAAATTAAAAATACAATAGGACTGGGGCACAGCTGAGAGGCAGAATGCCCCTGGGTTGAATCCTCAGTACCCCACCCACCCACACATAAATAACTAGCTCGGCATGGAGCCAGGATCCCAGTACTTGGGAGGCTGAAACAGGAGGATCACAGGTTTGTGGCCAGCATCAGCAATTTAGTGAGACCCTGTTTCAAAATAAAAAATAAAATAGGGCTAGGATGTAGCTCAGAGGTAGAATGCCCCCAGGTTCCATCCCCAAGTCCTTAAGCCCAGCCCATATGTAGGGAAGGGCGATTAGGTTACTGTGCGGGGTGTGTCAAAGAACACAGGGACTAGTTTATTTGTTGTGGTCCTGGAGATTGAATCCAGAGGCATACTGTATGTGTGTGTGTGTGTGTGTGTGTGTGTGTGTGTGTGTGTGTGTGTAGTACTAGGGGTGGAACACAGAAGCCTTCTGTCTCCAGGCTATACCCCATCACTATTTTATTTCTTACTTGGAAACAGGATCTCTCTAAATTGCTGAAGCCTCACCAAGTTACGAGTCTGGCTTTGAACCTGTGATCCTCCTGTCAGCCTCCCCAGTACTGGGGCGAGGAGGACACACCACCATGCCCACCCAGCGCACGTTCTGACTCAGGACCCATCCTGTCCATCTTCCCGCTGGTTTCCCCTAAGACATCACTTCTCCATCCTAGACTTGGCCTTAAACCTTGCGCAGTAATTTCCAGATCTCCCGGGGTCAGTCCCCTGTGGGTGTGGGGGTCAGGAATCGTGTGGCCAGGTGGGAAGAACCGGCTTCCACCCTGCCTGGCTGTGACCTCCAGCAGGCCCCCACTCCTCTTCCAGTCTGCGTCCTCCCTCACGGATGCGCAAGGCGGCACTCACATGTCTGAGGGTGCTTGAGGATCTTTTTAGTTCATCCCTGTCTGGAGGAGATGTCAAATTTTAGGAGCATGGTGGTGCACACCTGTAATCCTAGTACTTGGAAGGCTGAGATAGGAGATCGCAGGTTTGAGACCAGTCTTAGAAACTTAGTGAGGTCTTCAGCAGCTTAACAAGACCCTGTTTTGAAATAAAATAGGGCTGAAGGTATAACTGAGATAGAATGCCCCCTGGATTCAATCCCAGTGCAAAAAAAAAAAAAAAAAAAAAAAATTAGGAACAGCCTCGCTTGGGACAAACCAGGCCTTGAGTGGTCAATTCAGCGTCTCATTTGATATCCAGACAGCCTGGGAGGCCAGGCACAGGGGACCCAGGGGCTCGGCAGCAGTACCTGGGGTATACAGAGAGCTGCAGGACAGAACTGTGGCTCTGCAGCAGCTGTCACTTACTGGAGTGGTCCGCTCACTGCAGGCCCAGGCCGGCGGCAAGGGAGAGAGCTCACTGGCAGCCCTGAGGGCTGGTTACTATAATTACCCCCCTTTATAGATAAGGAAGCTGAAGCCCAGGGGGAGGGGAGCAGCCCAGTGCTAATGAACAGTGGAGGGGACTGGAGTGATTCCCACCACAACACAGCCCTACACCCTTACAAGGTTTCAGGGAGCTCAAGGGCCGGGCTGGGGGCTTGGGGGGAGCCAAGGGCCCGGGCTCAAGTTCAAGACCACTCTGCGGACTTGCTAATCCCGCTGCTGGGGTGAATCCTGCATCCCTCTGAGCCTCAGGCCCCTGGTCTGTCAACCGGGGACAGTGATCCCCCCCAATTGTGAGCTCTGAAGAATGACATCTTGGTGAGGGTGCGAGGGCGCCGGCCACCGCAGGGAGCCAGCTTTATGTAAGAAGTGGTTGCTTTTCTGAATCCCAGGGCAGGCTGACCAGTGGCCAAGTGTCTCTGAGTTATTGTTCCGCCCTTGGAGAGCATGAAGGCCCTGAGCAGGAGAGGCCAAAGCACTGGGTCCTTCTTATCTAGAACCTGCCCTCCACACCAAAGCCCCACAGGGACCCAGAAACTTCTGGACTGTCATCGCCAAGTTCCAAGCATTCCAGAGGGCTCAGTGGGGAGGAGGTCTGTCATCTCCTGACCCAGCCAGCAGCAGCCAGAGAGAGGCTGGGATGGGCTGCAGCACTCCACCCCCTCCCTGGGCCCTGGGCCCAAGCTGGCCACTGGCAGGCCCCAGAGCCTGTCCTCCCAAGAATTCCAGGCTCCAGCAGACGACTTTGTGCCCCACCGCCCAGAGGGGACGGGAGCAGGGAGGCAAGAGGCCTGGGCTCCAGTCCTGGTTTGGTTCCTTCTCTTCTCTGGGTGCCCCATCTCCCTGTGGAATGTGGGACACTCACTCCAGGGCATTGACATCCTGCGGTTCTGGAGCATAAGTCTCATTCTTGGTTCAATGGTCATTTGCAGGCCAGACCCAGTGTCACAAACCTGTAATCCTAGTACTTGGGAGACTGAGACAGGAGGCTCACAGGTTCGAGACAAGCTTCAGCAACTTAGTGAGGCCCTCAGCAACCTAGCAAGACCTTGTTTCAAAACAAAGCAAAGAGGAGGAGGAGGAGGGGGGGCTAGGGCTGTAGGGTTGTAGCTCAGAGGTAGATGCCCCTGGGTTCAATTCCCAGCACCATCTGCTACCCTGTGGCAATAGGTCGCTCCTCATTCCTTCTTCACAGGTTGCTAGAGAACGGTTGCCTGTTGCTCAACAGAACCCCAGCCAGCCATCTTATGATCAAGTCAACTACGTGCTGTGTTTCTGGTTCTTTCCAAATTCCGGCTTTCTTGCTTTTCTTTTCTTTTTCTTTTTTTTCTTTTTTCTTTTCTTTCTTCTTCCTTCCAAGAACCAAACTAGTCCTTCCTCCCTTCCTTCCTTTTTCTTGCTTTTGCTTTTTGTTTTGTTTTAGTGCTGGGAATGACACTCATGGGACATTCTATCACTAAGCTACACCTCCATCACTTTCTATTTTTTATTTGGAGACAGGGTTTCACTAAGTTATGAGGCTGGCCTCAAATTTGCCATCCTCCTGCCTCAGTCTCCTGAGTAACTAACTGAATTACAGGTGTGTGCCGCCACACCTGGCAATTCATAAGAATTTTGTGTGTGTGTGTGTGTGTGTGTGTGTGGTACTGGGGGTGGAACCCAGAGGCTTTCTACCTCCAGGCTATACTCCCAGACCCATTTTATATTTTATTTGGAAACAGGGTCTCACTAAGGTGCTGAGAGCCTCACTAAGTAGCTGAGGCTGGCTTCGAACCTGCGCGATCCTCCTTTCTCAGCCTCCCAAGTGCTGGGATTACAAGCGTGCACCACCATGCCCGGCTAATTCATAAGAATTTGAGGCCTACAAACTGCGGTGGGTTGAGGCGGGGAGCTGAGTAAGGGGACTGCCGTTTCTGAGTTCCTACTGGCACCGGCTCCGGTGCGCAAGGCTGAGCCGTCTGCACACCTGTGAAGCAGGTGGATCCCATTACAGACAGAGCAGAAGAGGCATGGAAACTGGACACAGCTGTCCGTTGATACGCATCTAGGCTGTGACTGAGCCGTGACTCGGACTCCAGCTCTGGCTGCTCCCAGCCCAGGCTAGGACCACCGCACACTCATAAAGAGAACCAGGCTCACACCTGTAATCCCAGTACTTGGAGGCTGAGACAGGAAGACTGAAGGTTCAAGACCAGCCTCAGCCACTTAGAAAGACTCTTTTTTGTTTTTGTTTTGCAGTACTGGGTATTGAACCCAGGGACATTCTACCTCCGAGCTACACGCCCAGCCCTATTTTTTTATTCTTTATTTTGAAACAGGGTCTCACTGATTTGCAAAAGACCTCACTAAGAGCCGGGTGTGGTGGCGCGTACTTGTAATCTTAGCATTTGGGAGGCTGAGACAGGAGGATTGCACAGGTTCAAAGCCAGCCGCAGCTACTTAGTGAAGTCTTTTGCAACTCAGCAAGACCCTGTTTCAAAATAAAGAATAAAAAATAAGAATAAAAAATAAAAAAGAATAAAGAATAAAATAAAGAAAGAATAAAGAATAAAAAATAAGAGCTCACTAAGTAGCTGAGGCTGGCCACAAACTGTGAACCCCCTGTCTCAACCTCCCAAATGCTGGAATTACAAGCCTGTACCTCCACACGTTAAAAAAAGAAAAAAAAAATTGAGCCAGGGGTGGTGATGCAGGGTTGTAATCCCAGTACTTGGGAGACTAAAGACAGGAGAATCTCAGATTCTTGGCCAGCCTCAACAACTTGTGAGGCCCTCTTCAACTTAGTGAGACCCTGTTTCAAAATAAAGAATATAATAGGGCTGGGGGGCTGGGCGCGATGGCGCACACTTGTAATCCCAGAATTTGGAGGCTGAGACCAGAGGATCGCAGTTCCAGACAGCCTCAGCTACTTAGTGAGGCCCTCCACAACTTAGTGAGACCCTGTTTCAAAATAAAAAATAAAAGCCGGGCATGGTGGTATATGCTTGTAATCCCAGCATTTGGGAGGCTGAGACTGGAGGATCACGGTTCGAGGACAGCCTCAGCTACTTAGTGAGGCCCTTTGCAACTCAGGGAGACCCTGTTTCAAAATAAAGAATAAGCCGGGCGTGGTGGCACACGCTTGTAATCCCCGCGCTTGGGAGGCAGAGACAGGAGGATCGTGCAGGTTCGAAGCCAGCCACGCGCGCTGGCTTAGGAGACCCTGTTTCCAAATATAAAAATGTAAAAATAGGTCTGGGAGTGTAGCCCGGAGGTAGAAGGGCTTCCAGGAACCCCAGTACCACCAAAAAAAAAAAAAAAAAAAAAGAATAAAAAATAGGCTGGGGGTATTGCTCGGAGGTAGAATGCCCCTGAATCCTGACTCCAGTACTAAATAAATAAATAAATAAATAAATAAATAAATAAATAAATATATAAATTATAGGGCTGGAGAAAGAATGCCCATAAAAAATAATAAATTTTTTAAAGGGTTGGGGTGTAGCTTGGGGGTAAGTGCCCCTGGGTTCAAACTATAGTGAGAGAGTGTTTTTGGGGTGCCACCTGGGTTCCTCTCTCCGCTGGCTGCAGGATGGCCAGCCCGGGAGGGGTGCTGAGGCTGAGCCAGGAGGTGGAGCTGCAGGGAGTGAGTCAGTCGTGCACCTGAGCCCTGGCCAGGCGGACAGCAGGGCGCCTCCTGTCGCGGTGTCGTCAGTGACGGTGAGGAGGAATGACCGCCTCTGTGCTCTGGATGAGCGAACCTCAGCTCAGGAGGTCCTGCCAGTCAGGACCCTGTCAGCTTCAAGCGAAGGAGAAGCCACCCAAAGCGACTTCAATGCTAAGGACAAGAAAAGCAAAGCTCTAAGTTCAGAGGGTTTCAGGTCGTGAATCCAGGGGCTCTGCGGCCTCCGCTCACCACCAGCTCCGTCCTTTGCCCGTTGGCTCCTCTATCTCTCTCTCTATCTCTCTCCCTCCCTCCCTCCCTCTCTCTCTCTATCCTAAGACAGCTGTGCCAGTTTCAGGGGCCACAGGCCAACAACAGGATCCAAAGTCTCTCTCTCACCACCCCGCTTTGTGTGCGCGCGTGCGTGGAACCCAGGGGTATTCTACCTCCGAGCTATACCCCCAGCACAATTTTTTTTTTATTCTGTAGGCTTTTTTTGTTTGTTTGTTTTTGTGGGTTTGGGGATGGAACCCAGGGGCATTCTACCTCTGAGCTACATACCCAGCCCCAATTTTTTTTTAATTCTGTAGGGTTGTTTTTTTTTGTTTGTTTGTTTTTTTGAAACAGGGTCTCACTAAGTTGCTGAAAGCCTCACTAAGTAGCTGAGGCTGGCTTCAAACCCTTACGATCCTCCTGTCTCAGCCTTCCAAGCGTGGGGATTACAAGCATGCGCTACCACGCTCGGCTGTAGGGTTTTTTTGTTGTTGTTGTTTTTTGCAGGTCTGGGGATGGAATCCAGGGGCATTTGACCTCCGAGCTACACCCCCTGCCCTATTTTTTATTCTTTATTTTGTATTTATTTTTAATTTTTTTATTATTTTTATTTTTATTTTTTTATTTTTTGGTGGTACTGGGGTTCCTGGAAGCCCTTCTACCTCCAGGCTATTCTCCCAGACCTATTTTTATACATTTTTAATTTGGAAACAGGGTCGCTTCGAACCTGCGGGATCCTCCTGTCTCCGCCTCCCAAGCGCGGGGATTACAAGCGTGCGCCACCACGCCCAGCTTTATTCTTTATTTTGAAACAGGGTCTCACTGAGTTGCAGAGGGCCTCACTAAGTAGCTGAGGCTGGCCGCGAACTGAGATCTCTGGTCTCAGCCTCCCGTATGCTGGGATTACAAGCGTGCGCCACCACGCCCTGCTTTATTCTGTAGTTTGAAACAGGATCTCACTAAGTTGCAGGGGGCCTCACTAAGTAGCTGAGGCTGGCTGTGAACCTTCAATCCTCACCTTCAATCCTCCGGTCTCAGCCTCCCAAGTACTGGGATCACAAGCCTGCGCCACCACACCTGCCTTCATCACTGCTTTTAAGATGCTAAAGATGGCCCATGTTTACAGCCCCCAAATTCACAATAGCCATATCATGGAGCTAACCTGGGTGTGCATCAACAGACAAGTGGGTAACAAAATGTGATATAAACACAATAGACTTTTACTCAGCCATAAAAAAAACAAAATTATGTAATTTGCAAGGAAAATGGACAGAATTAGAGAATATTATGCTAAGTGAGATTGGCCAGTGTCAGAAAACTAAGGGCCCTGTGTTTTATCTTCTACGTGGAAGCTAGAACAAAGAAGAAGAAGAAGAATCAAAAGAGACGTTGTCTAGTGAGAAAACAGCCAAATAGTGGGGGTGGGGGAGGGGAGCGGACGGCCGCGGAGGGCCGAGCGTGCGCGCATGCGCCTCTGTATCGCTTTGACTTTCGTCACGATGCATAGTTACAGTGCAAAGAAGAAGGGATGGGCTGGGGATGGAGCGCAATGGTAGTGTTTGCCTAGCAGGCCAGGCCCTGGGCTCTATCCTCAAGATTGAGAAAGAAAGAGAGAAAGAAAGGGAAAAAAAGAACTTCTAGCAGCTGCCATCAGGCTTCTCCTCACCTCTGATTGGCCAGAGCTGCCTAACCAGATCTTGATAAGGAGGTAAGACCTTCCCAAGAGGCGCTGGCTGGGCAGCATCCAGGGGAGGACCGACGACGCTCAGGTTTTGCTCATGAGGAAGAAGAGGCCGGCCTTGGTGGTCGCTCCAGGGCGTCCAGCTGATCAGGCAGAGTGAGCCCTCAGCCACGCAGATGCCTGCCCGTTGAGGGGGAGTCCAGGCACCTGTTAAAGCACCCGGCACCTCCTCCGCCAGTCCCGCGGCTCATCAGGAGCCCACGTGTCATAGAGTCTCATGGGCTCCTGGGATGGATGCTCAAGGGGCCGGCCATCTAGCATCCTGTTACCTGTGCAGTAAGATGCTGCTGTTGTCAGGACTTCACAGAAGAGGAGAGAAGCACAGAGATGCTGCCTGTGGGCGGCCCTGCGGCGGAAGGCACCGGTGGTATTTGAACCCTGCTTGGTATCCAGGATCCCCGGGGCTTGGAGGTCAAGTGAGAGGGCTTAGCCAGTGAGTCAGCGCGGAGGTGAGGCAGCCCCCAGGCCAAACGGAGAGCGAGCAGTAACAGGCAGAGGCTGGGTGCTCGGGAGGCTCTGTGGCCCTTGGAATGGGGCTGGGGCCAGACCAGCTGGCAGGCCCAAACCAGCCTGCAACGTGAGCCCTGGAGCCCTGGCCGCCCACCCACCTGGCTCTCAGGTTCCCGGCCCCCTGCACAGGCCCCTCCACTCCAGATTCAGGCTGGATGGCCCAGCGCTCCCAGGACGGCTCAGCAGACGGCAGCGGCTCCCAGCCCACAGGCACCTCGAGGGCGTTTTAGTCCAACACCTCACTTTCCAGACAGGGAAACCGAAGCCAGTTATGCAGAAAGAATTTTGTTTTGTCTATTTTTATTCCTTGCTTCATCCCGTCGTCTAGAACAATGCCGGGCACACAGCACTCAACAAACATTAGAATGACTGACTCATGGAGCCAACGTGGTGCTTCTGGGGCACTCTGCATGGCACCATGGGCACGGTCTCAGGACAGAACTCCAGCTGTCAGGACAGAGCCGCTGCTCCAAACCTGCAAGTGGGTTCAAGTGGAAAGACCAGCGGTCAGAGAAGGCAGCTTGTCCCCAGCCCAGGTTACGCTCCTTCGGGAAAAACAATCCCTCACAGACACACAGCAGTTAATCCATGTCCCCCAACACCATCTGCACATGCAACCGATCATGGGCCTGCACACACTCAAGTCTCACTGCAGTTACAGAGACAGAGCCCACTCAACCAGCTCAGGTATAAACTGGGGAGGAGGAGCCGGGCACAGTGTTGCTCACCTGTAATCCCAGTATTTGGGAGGCTGAGATGGGAGGATTGCAGGTTCAAGGCCAGCCTCAACAACTTAGTGAGATCCTGTTTCAAATAAAAAAATAAAAGGTGTGGGGTATAGCTCAGAGACAGAATGCCCCTGGGTTCAATCCCCAGTGCCAAAAATCATCATAATAATAATAAATTAGAGAGGAACATTACTGGCAGGATCCTTATACAACCACAAGGGGAGGAAACTAAAAAAATATAAATAAAAAGAGAGAAAAGAAGAGAGAAAAAAAAAAAAAACACTAATGATAACATTCTTGACCAGGCCTAGTGGCGCATACCTGCTATCCCAACAACATGGGAGGCCCAGGCAGGAAGATGGCAGGTTGAGGCCAACCTGGGCAATTTAGCAAGATCCTATCTCAAAATGAAATTAAAAAGACTGGGAGCAGAGCATGGTAACCCACGCTCCCCCACCACCACCCTCGGGTCGGGGGATGGAACCCAGGGGTATTTGACTTCCAAGCTACATCACCTGCCCTATTTTTTATTCTTTATTTTGAAACAGGGTCTCACTAAGTTACAGAGGGCCTAAGTTCCTGAGGCTGTCCGCGAACCGTGATCCTCCCGTCTCAGCCTCCTGAATGCTAAGATTACAAATGTGCACCACCACGCCCAGCTAACCCACGCTTATGATGCCAGTACTTGGGAGGCCGAGACAGGAGGATTGCAGGTTTTGAGACCACCCTTAGTAATCTAGTGAGGTTCTCAGCAACTTAGTGAGACCCTGTTTCCAAATAAATTAAATCGGGCTCAGGATATATCTTAGAGGTAGAATGCCCCTAGGTTCCATCTCTAGTAACACACACACACACACACACACACACACACACACACTCACACGAGCTGGGGATGTAACTCAGTGGAAACACATCCCTGAGTTCAATTCCCAGAAGTAAAATAAATAAAGAAATGACATTGCCTACTAGCGCCCCATCCCTCTGGCCTGCATGCCCGCCTTCTGTTTCTACTCTTCCCTGCTCAGAGTTTTCTAGGGTTCCTGGCTACCTCAGCCCAGCTTTACAAATCCTCCTAGTTCAGATACCTAACAGGAATGGAACTGATTGGCCAGCTGGCTTTGGGAACTGCCACCCCCCTCCCCCAGGGATGGGCCAGGCTCAGAGAGTAGGTTATGTGTGTAGGAGGGAGGAAATGGGGCCTGCCAGACCCCCAGCTAGTCCAAGCCCTTCCCGGCCTCCATCTTCCCAGACCAGGAGGGTTAACTCTCTCCCATGACGGAGCTCTTACTACCCACAGGAGCACAACATCACCCATTGTCCCTGGTTACTCACTGAGGGCTCTGAGGTCATCCTCTCCCTTTCTGAACTAGCTCATTGGCTTATGTCTGTGGCTGCAGCGATTACGTAAGTGTCACTCAAAGCAACCCAACTGCACCTTCATTTTGCTTCTCCACTGCTATAAACAATTTTCACACACTATAAAGGCAAACCCCATAAAAGAGATCATCTGATTGGGTCTCCCGCTCATCAACCGGTAGGGTTTTCCCTATTGGCCAGAGCATTCCCACCAGCCTCCCCCCATTGGTTGACAACCAACCTCTTGAATGGCTGGCTGCCTGAGAGACTTGCAGCTCATCCCTGGGCCTCCATGGTTACACCATTTTTGGCTTTGGCTTTTGCAAATGTTTCCTTTGCTTACCCTGATTTTTCTGGGCCTGGGCCAGTTCCCTGAGCTCCTACCCTCACCCCAGTTCTTTGTTCATTGTTTACTGAGGCTTAATTCTTCTCCTTCCTCTCCTTTCCCCACCTTTTTCCTGCTGAGCTCATTTTGGACACAGTTCTGCTAATTTCAAGTGATGGCCACCTATATCTTTTGGGCAAGGCCGTTCCTCTCCTGAAGCCTCAGTTTCCTCCCGTGAATGTAGGAGCTACTAATTCCTGCCTCACTGGGCTCCTTGTGAGGTCCTGCCCCAGAGCAAGCACTAAACAAACGTCAGTGCCTGTGGTCCACAGACTTGAGAAGCTGGACTAGAGGGAAGAGGCGTGAGCCTGAGCCTCCGCTGGGCGTCACCCGTGTGAGCTCCAGCAAACCTCTTTCCTGCCCTGGGACTCAGGTTCCCCATCAGTGGAGTAAAGATTAGAGGAGCAATTTTCAAACTGAAAAAGCAGCTAATAGCACCAGGGAGAGAGAGGAGAGGAGAGGAGAGGAGAGGAGAGGAGAGGAGAGGAGAGGAGAGGAGAGGAGAGGAAGAGAGAGAGAGAGAGAGAGAGAGAGAGAGAGAAGAGGGGAGAGGGGAGAGGGGAGAGGGGAGGGAGAGAGAGAGAGAGAGAGAGAGAGAGAGAGAGAGAGAGAAGAGAGAAGAGAGAAGAGAGAAGAGAGAAGAGAGAAGAGAGAAGAGAGAAGAGAGAAGAGAGAAGAGAGAATAGGGAATGCCAGCCAGGCATGGTGGTGCATACCTGTAATCCTAGAACTTAGGAGGCTGAGATAGGAGTATCACAGGTTCAAAGCCAGCTTCAATAACCTAGTGAGGGTCTCAGCAACTTAGGGCTGGAGGTGTAACTCAGAAGCAGAGTACAGCCAGGTGTGGTGGAGCACGCTTGTAATCTCGGCATTCAGGAGGCTGAGATAGGAGGATCGTAGTTCACGGGCAGTCTCAGCTACTTAGTGACACGCTCCGCAACTCAGTGAGACCCTGTTTCAAAGTAAAGAATAAAAAATAGGGCAGGAGGTGTAGCTCGGAGGTCAAATGCCCCTGGGTTTCATCTCCAGACCCGCAAAATCAATCAATCAATCAACAAATAGACTAAAAGTTAGGTCTGGGGGTGCAGCTCAGAGGTAGAATTCCCCTGGGTTTCATCCCCAGTACTGCCAAAAAAAAAAAAAAAAAAAAGTGAACAAATTTAAGATTTATATCCTCATCTTCCTGGCTACATTTTTAGTGTTAAGCCCATATCTTGTTGCTAGTGGCTACAGTGTTGTACACAACTGATTAAAGTAGCCCCTTTACCAAAAGAACACCATGTGGAGGCTCTGCAAACCTACCTTCCTTCCTTCCTTCCTTCCTTCCTTCCTTCCTTCCTTCCTTCCTTCCTTCTTTCCATCCTAGGGAAGGAACTCAGGGGTATTCTACTTCTGAGCTACACCACCAGCCCTGTTTTTGTTTTTTAAAATTTATTTATTGGGATGCCAGCCTCCCAAATGTGCTACCATGCCTGGCAGCACCCTTTTGTTGTGGGTCTGGAGATGAAACCCAGGGGCATTCGACTTCTGAGCTACACCCCCTGCCCTATTTTTTTATTCTTTATGTTGAAACAGGGTCTCACAGTTGCAGAGGGCCTCACTAAGTAGCCGAGGCTGTCAGCGAACCGCCATCCACCTGTCTCAGCCTCCCTGATGCTGGGATTACAAGCGTGCGCCACCACGCCCGGCTACAAAACAATCTTGAATGTGCCTGCCGCCTGCTCCTGGGCGGGACGCCCTGGGCAGAGGCTTGGCGGTGAGGTCAGGTCCGGGCCGGACGCCCCTTTCCCTGCTTGTTCCCTGGAAGGCGTGGGTGTCCCCCTTGGTGTGAGCACCGCACCCCACCCTATATCGTCTTCGTGGGTGCCTGACATTCCACGGGCCATGA
Source organism: Muscardinus avellanarius (assembly GCF_963383645.1). NCBI lineage: Eukaryota > Metazoa > Chordata > Mammalia > Rodentia > Gliridae > Muscardinus > Muscardinus avellanarius. Next base: position 19,560,213 of record NC_137788.1, read on the forward strand.
TTCACTCTCTCACGTTGAGCAACTGTTCCCAGGAATGTCCTCTCCGGCTCCCTGGGATGGGTTGTGCCGCAGGGAGCTGAGAGCAGGCTTCAGGGACGCTCCTCGCCGTCCTTCCACGGTGGCAGAAACTCTGGTCCACGAGGAGACACGGCTTGCGCAGCCCCGCAGCCCCGCAGCGCCAAGCTGGCCCGAAGCGGCTGTGCTCACACCGTGCCCCTGTGTACCCCGGGCCTCTGGGGGGTCACAGAGCTGCCCACCAGAGCACCCCTGATGCAGGGGACCCGAGAGGCCCGGCAGGTCCTCTTTTGACTTGGTCGCAGCCCTTTGGGGTGGCCGGACTCCTCCTCCTTTTTTTTTTTTTGCTCTAGGATTGAACCCAGGGGCATTCTACCTCCAAGCTATACTCCAGTCCTTTTTATTTTTTATTTGTAAACAGGGTCTCACTAAGTTGCTGAGGTCGGCCTCAAACCTACGATCCTCCTGTCTCAGCCACCCAAGTACTGAGATTACAGGCGTGCTGGCTCACCATTCCTCCTCCTGACAACAGGGCCTGGTTTGCTATTTCTGGAATTTTCCCAGGGATGCCATTCACTGGTCTCTGCTGCTGACCCCTGGGGTGGGGTTTCTGAGCTTCCCAAGACCTCCTCTGACGTCCCTGTCTCTTTATGGGCTGTCCCAGATCCTTCCAGTACATTCCTCTCATCTGAGTAAGCCAAAGTAGGTTTCTTTCACTTACTTCAAAGATTCTAGTTGAAATGCCCACTTTACAGACGAGGAGACTGAGGCCTGAAGAGGAGGTGTGAGTGGGAAGAAGGGGGCTGGTCTGCAGGCCAGGCGTCCAGCCCCAGCCGGCGGCGGCTGCCTCCCACCCCACTGCCATGGGTGGGGAGAGGATGGAGCTGGGCCAGGAAGGCAGCAGGGAGGGTGGGCCTGGTGGATCCAGAGGTCTTGGCATCAGCCTGGCCAGTGTTTGTGCAGTGTCTGCCACCCACCGCTGAGCTCCTGCCCAGCTTTTTTTTTTTTCTTTTTTGGGGGCTACTGGGGATTGAACCCAGGGGCATTCTACCTCCGAGCTCCACCCCCAGCCCAAGTTTTTATTCTTTATTTTGAAACAGGGTTTAAGTTGAGGCAGACCTCACTAAGTAGCTGAGGCTGGCGGTGAGATCCTCCAGTCTCAGCCTCCCAAGTACTGAATTTACAAGCCTGTGCCACCACGCCCGGGTCTCGGCCCCAACCTTTCTATTTTACTTTTGAGTCAGGGTCTTGCTAAATTGCCCAGGCTGACCCAGAACTTGGGATCCTCCTGCCTCAGCCTCCCGAGTCTCTGGGGCTACTAGTGGCACGCACCACCGCACCTAGCAGCAGATACTAGTTTGAATCCCACATCGGTCCTGAGTTGTGAAGCCCTGGACAAGTGATCTCCCTCCTCAGCCTAACTTCTCTCACCTGTAACAGAAGGAAAATAGGACCTGCCAAGGGCAGGGGGCACACACCTGTAATCACAGTACTTAGGAGGCTGAGACAGGAGGATCTCAAGTTCAAGACCAGCCTCAACAATTTAGAGAGACTCTTAAGCAACCCAGCAAGACCCTGTTTCAAAACAAAAGATAAGTTCCGGGAAGATGGCGACCGAGAAAAGCGGGGCTTAAGAGCCCCACTAACAACCAATCTCCATTACCACAAAATCAGCGCCTTTCATAGCCAGAAAACACCATCACCAGAGAAACAAAAAAATCACCAGGCTCCAGAGAGAAAGCAGACTGAGAACAGAGCTCAGAGCCACAGAGGAGATACACCGGCCTCACGCCCGAGGACGTGGCAGCAGCGCCATACTGCCGGTGGCAGCAGCGAATTCACCGGACAGCTACAGCAAGCCGAGGTGAGCCACTGCGGAACAGCCAGGCGGGATCTTTCGGCGCAGGGAGCATCTAAAGCTCCCAGTGGCTGAGCTCAGCACACGCTGCAGGGACTCAGAGTGGAACTCAAAACCAGAGAAGAAAAAATACACCAGCCTCACGGCCGAGGGCGTGACAGCGGCGCCATATTGCCACTGGCGGCTGCAGCAGCGAATTCACCAAGTCCAGTACAGCTACATCTGCGAACTCAAGAACAGTGAGTCAAATTGCGGGCCACAGAGAAGAAATCCCAGTACTGTACTCCCTGGGACTTGACCCAGTGGGGGAGGGGCGGTAGCAGAGATATCACACCATAGGAGAACGTGCAACCTGGCACCCCCCACAGTCTAAAGTAGCCTCTATCGACTCCCTGGGTCGGAGACTCTGTGATACAACCCAGTAAAGGAGTAGTGGGGTCTGAGATACTACAGACTCGAGATCCAGAGCACCTTAAGTGAAGTCAAAGTGACCCAAGGGAAGAACCCAGAGAAGGCACAAACTTCCGAAATCATGGGAAAGAGGAATAACACTGGAGCAATGAATGCCCACAACCCCACAACATCAGAACCCGATAAAACAGAAAATCAGAGATTTCTAGAAGATCAAATCAGGAAAATAACTGTAGAAATAATAGAGGTGCTTCGAAAAGAACTCAGAGAGAGCCAAAAAGAGATAAAGGATGCAATTAATGAAGTAAAGGCCTCAATTCAAAGCATGAACAACTGATTAGACCACATGGAGAACAGAATCTCGCTCTTAGAAGATGATCATTCCAAAAATGAATGCATAGTTTCTAATCTAGAAAAAAATATCCAACAGCAGGAATCTGACATTGAAGAAATATGGGCCCATTTTAAGAGAGCTAACCTAAGAATAATTGGAATAGAGGAGGGAAAAGAAAGTGAAACCAAAGGGATCAACAATCTCTTCAAGGAAATAATAGCAGAAAATTTTCCAATCATAGAGCAAGAGGTTGATACACAGGTCCAGGAAACGTATAGAACTCCCTTTAGACAGGATCGGAGAAGAGGATCCCCACGACACATAATTGTCAAAATGACCAATGTGGAAGCCAAGCAGAGAATCTTAAAGGCAACAAAAACAAAGGACCAAGTGACATTCAGAGGCAAACCAATTAGAATCACTCCAGACTTCCCAAACCAAGTCATGAGAGCCAGAAGGGCTTGGAGTAACATATTCCAAACTCTGAAAGAAAACAACTTTCAGCCAAAAATTTCCTACCCAGCAAAACTTTCTATCAAATTAGATGGAAAAATAAGAAGCTTCCATGACAAACAGAAACTGAAGGAATTTATGTCTTCAAAACCAGCACTAGAGAAAATACTCAAAGAGATCAACTACAAAGAAGAAATAGGTAACACACTCCAGAACTAGAGAAACAAGAGTTTCCATCCAACAGACAACTAAGATTGGTTATCTGTGGAGATTCATTATTTATGTTAGTCTTTTACCTATCTCTAAATTGTATTGTTTGCCTTTATTGTTAATTTTTAGGATGTCTAGTTGGAATATTAATATACCTTCAGATATAGCATTTGGAAATATTTTATCCCATTCTATTAGTAACTTTTAACTCTGTTTACATTGTCTTTGGATATACAATATTTTTTTATTTTTTAGGGAGTTTGTATACTCTTCTGTGGCCTATGCCATTGAAATCATATCCAAGAAATCACTGCCAATTTCAATGTTGTGAGGTTTAATGACCCAGATTTTCTTCTAAAAGTTTATAGTCTTAAGATTTATATTTAGGTCTTTTATCTATTTTGAGTTAATATTTGTATATGGGATTAGGTAAGGGTCCAATTTTATTCAGTTCCATGTAAGTATTATTTTTCAACAATATTTAGTTAAAAGATTATTATTTCCACCACCAAATGTTCGTGGAAACCTTGTCAAAAATAACTTGACAATATAGGTAAGAATTTAGCTCTAGGCTTTTATTTAACTCCAATGGTTTATATATCTGCCTTTAGAACAGTACTACACTGTTTCAATTATTGTAGCTTTATATGGTTTGAAATCAGAAAATATATATCTTCTAGCTTTGTTCTTTTTCAAGATCGCTTTGGGTATCTAGAGTCCATATTCCATATTAGGATAGATTTTTTTCTGAAAAATAAATATATAAATATATGATAGTTTCACCTAAAAAAAATAGAAAAAAAATATTCTCTGGTAAGAAAGAAAGCAAAAAGAAATATTGAGATGCTATCTTTAAGTCATCAAAAGCTTGGTATCAGAGAAATGAAACTGTTATGTGAAATTATCATTTTTAATTTTGGATAAATTGCTATAATACTAGATGTCAACCACTAAGCCAAGCATGGGAAGGAGGGATGGGGAGGGAATGGGGTGGGGATCAGGTGGGGGCTGACTGGGTGATGTGTGCATGTATGTCTACAAAAGTTTGTATCCCACTATGATGTATAAATACAGTGCACCAATAAAAAATAAATAAATAGCCGGGCGTGGTGGCGCACGCTTGTAATCCCCGCGCTTGGAGACAGGAGGCGGAGATAGGAGGATCGCGCAGGTTCGAAGTCAGCCGCGCTGGCGTAAGAGACCCTGTTTCAAAAATATAAACTAGGTCTGGGAGTGTAGCCCGGAGGAAGAAGGGCTTCCAGGAACCCCAGTACCACCAAAAACTAAAAATAAAATAAATAAATAAATAAATAAACAAACAAACAAAACAAAAGATAAGAGCCAGGCGTGGTGGGCACGCTTGTAATCCCTGCGCTTGGGAGGCTGAGACAGGAGGATCGCGCAGGTTCGAAGCCAGCCTTAGCTGGCTTAAGACACCCTGTTTCCAAATAAAATATAAAAATAGGTCTGGGAGTGTAGCATGGAGGTAGAAGGCCCCTGGGTTCCATCCCCAGTACTGCCAAATAAATAAATAAATAAATAAATAAATAAATAAATAGCAAGGGCTGGGGGTGTAGCTCTGGGTAGAATGATCCTGTGTTTGCTGGGTATGGTGGTGCATGCCTGTAATCCCAGGACTTGGGAGGCTAAGATGGAAGGATCTGAGGTTCAAGCACAACCTCAGCAAATAGTAAAACTCTCATCAACTAGCAGGACTCCATTTCAAATTAAAAATTAAAATAACAAAATAGGGCTGAGGGTATAGCTTGGAGGTAGAATGTCCCTAGGTTTAATCCCCAAACAAACAAAAAACTGGGCTTGGTGGTACATGCTTGTAGTCCATGTACTTGGGAGGCTGAGATCCTTGGGAGGATCGCGCAGGTTCAAAGCCAGCCTCAGCATCTTAGACTCTCAGCAACTTAGCGAGATCCTGTTTCCAAATAAAATATAAAATAGGTCTGGGAGTGTAGCCCGGAGGTAGAAGGTTCCTGAGTTTCATTTCCAGTATCACACACAAAAACAGACTGCCTTGTGTTTATCCCCCAGGACCTCTCCTTACACACACAAATAGCACCTTCCTATAAACAGACCCATAGGGAAACCCGTGGCAAGGAGAGCCCTGGGTGGGTCCCTTTGCAGTGAGAACCATGAGAGACTGCATCTGGGGATCCTGATAACACCTGCCTTCTCTGCATGTTATGAGGACCAAGTGAGATAACTATGTCTGTTCTTGGCACAGTGCCTGAACCGTTAGTAAGACCTCGATTAACTACGTGGACGGCATGACAGGATCGACACAGGATGTCTGGAGGGCTCTGCCTGTCTGAAACAGCAAGTCCAAACTTCCTGGAGGGCCTGGACGCCCTGTGTCCCTCCAGGGCTCCATGGAATTGGCTGGGCCACTGAGAATGGGGATCTGGGCTCAGTTTGGTGAATCCCAGGCACCCAGGGCTCATCCAAGGCCCTTCCTGCCCCAAAGCTGGGAAGGTTCCAGGGGGAGCCCAGGCCCCAGCTTCCTCTCTGGGACCCGCAGCAGGCTGGAATCAGGGTGTCACATACTCAGGCTCCAGTCTTGGGGGCCCGGAGCCCCTTGGGCCTCCTCCCTCCTCCCCAGGCAGGCCCCAGCAGCCAGGCCAGGAGCCGCTGGGCCTGGCCTCTGCAGAGCACGCTGCCGCCCATCGCTGTCAGCAGGCAGAGCCACAAAGGCTCCATTCACCAGGAGAGGAGCTGGCCTGCTGGGAGCCCATGTGGGGGATGTTTCACCCCAGGGGTAAGGGTGGGGGGAAGGGGACCCCCACCACCCTGCCACCCAATATGGAGGCGACCACCCACAAAGGACCACAGGATCAGACCCCTGGGCCCACTGAGGCTAAGTGTAGGAGCAGATGGAGGGCAGTTAGTCACGGGGCTCAGGGGTGAAGGGTGCTGGGCCCTCAGCCCACGCGCCCACTGGCATCCGTAGGCCCAGAGCCAGGGCTGACGTGGCCTTGGTCCTTGAAGCAGCCCTTCCAGTAATGAGTGGGCGACTCAGCCAGAGGCTTCTGAGCCCGCCCCTCAGCCTTCCACCTGCGCCTCCGAACCCCTCACAGGGGCACACACTCTTTCTTTTTTTGTTGTTTTTTGTTTGTTTGGTGGTATTGGGAGTGGAACCCAGGGGCTTCCTACCTCCGGGCTATATTCCCAGACCTATTTTATATTTTATTTGGACACAGGGTCTCACTAAGTTGCTGAGAGCCTCACTAAAGTAGCTGAGGCTGGCTTTGAACCTGTGAGATCCTCTTGTCTCAGCCTCCCAAACGCTGGGATTACAAACATGAACCACCACTCCCGGCTATTATTATTATTATTATTATTATTAATATTATTTTCCTTTTTGTGTATAGCACTGGGGATTGAAACCAGTGGTATTCTACACTGTGATATATCCGCAACCGTTTTATTCTGAGATAGGGTCTTGCTAATTGGCCCAGGCTGGTCTTAAACTTGTGATCTTCCTTCTTTGGGCTCCCTCATCTCCGGGATTACAGACACCTGCCACTGCCCATTACCAACCACCTCCACTCCCAAAGCCCACATCTAATGTGAGTTCTTCAGTCCCCCTAATTAAGGCCCTCACCAGCTCCCCACTGCCCAGAGGTCCATGACCACAGGGAACGGACTGTCATCTTTGCTAAGCATCCAGTCCTTTCCCATCTGAAATCCAAATCTCTTCATTTCTGGGAACCACTGCTGCCCCCCCCCCAGCCTCAGCCCAGATAATTTGGGTGGGGCTCAGGCACAGAGATATATAGACACATGGTGCCAGCCTGGCCAGCGTGCCACCCTGCCCGGCCACCTCCACACAGCGATTGGCTCAGGCTGGCCGGCGACCCGAAACCAGTCCACAGAGATTCAATTCCAGACCCTGCATTTGAAACTTCGTAAAAGAAATCCTTTTTTGCCATGAGCTTGGAGCCGGGAGCATGTCATGCTGGGGCTGCCACGTGGAAAGGCTGGTCTGGGTGCAGCCGGCAAAGGGAGAAGCAGGCTGGCAAGATCACACACCTCGCTGGCTCCTTGGACCCGCCGGCACCTGGAGCAGACACACTGGCGCGTTCAGCTTCAGGAGCCCCTACATTTTCTTTCTATCTAAGCCTTTAGAAATTGGGATTTCTGTCTCTTACAACTCGGGAGCTCTGACCACCAGAGAGGCTTTTCCTTCACTGGCCGTAAGCCACCTCTGTGGTCCCATCTGCCTTGCCTTGGAGATGTGGAACTCGCCATTGTCCTGAAGGTCCCTGTATTTTACTGGCTCAGCTCTTAAAGGCCCCAGTTTGTTTGTTTGTTTGTTTGTTTATTGGCAGTACTGGGGATGGAACCCAGGACCATTCTACCTCCAAGTGACATCTCAAGCAATATATTTTATTCTTTCTTTCTTTATTTATTAATTTTTTTGGCACTACGGGTGGAACCCAGGGTCTTTTCTACCTCCAGGCTATACTCCCAGACCTATTTTATCCTTTATTTGGAAACAGGGTCTCACTAAGTTGCTGAGAGCCTCACTCAGTAGCTGAGGCTGGCTTCGAACCTGTGTGATCCTCCTGTCTCAGCCTCCCAAGCGCTGGGATTACAAGCGTGCGCCACCAGGCCCGGCTCTTATTTTTTATTTTGAAACAGGGTCTCACTAAGTTGCAGAGGGCCTCACTAAGTAGCTGAGGCTGGCTGCAAACTGTGATTCCCCTTCTCAGCCTCCGGAATGCTGGGATTACAAGTGTGCCACCACGCCGGGCTTAAAGGCCCACCTTAAACTGTTTAAGCCGTTGCCAGCCCCCGTTGGGGAGAGTTTGCACCTTGTTTCTGTCTGTGTCGCTATTGGGCAGAGGTTTGTTTACATCCTCGTCCTCGGCTCCATTGTGTCCTCAAGCTTCTTTTGACTTTCTGCTGTGCTTTCTCTTCTCAATGCCGAGGACCTCGCCTGGCACATAAAAGGCGCTCAGGAAACACTTGTCCAACTGCCTGGCTTGCCGCCTGACTGGGCCGGCCCTGGCTGGTTGTGGGCACCAGGAGATGAAGTGGGGTGCTCCCATTCCCAAGCCCAAACCGAAACATCCACCTCCCTTCAATCCCCAAACCCCGCTCGCCCAACCGGGAGCTCCAGGCCCTGAGCGCGCAGAGAGGGCGCTGCTTTGAAGTCGGGCAGACTTGAGTTCAAGCCCTGGCGCTTCCGCCTGGAAGGGAAGGGTGAGGGGCGAGACGCGCGGCTTCCTCAGCTGGAGCAGCCTGGACTTTCCACGTGGCAAACACTGGTGCTCGGCACGTGCTGTGACAGGTCTAAATGCTTTCTGGGCCTTTCATCCACTCTTTGAAGCACCAGCATCTTCCTCATCCGAGACAGACAGACAGGCAGGCAGACAGACAGACAGACACATGGCCGAGGGGACGGAGGCCAAGGGGTGAGGTGTGGCTCCAGGTCAGGACTAGGAGGATCCCAGGCAGCCTGGCGCCAGGGTCAGGATTCTTTCCACTCACCAGCCCGCCCCTTGCAGGATGTGGGTCCTAGAGCGCCTCTTTCCGCGGGTTCTTGTGCCGTGCAGCCTCAGCTCCGCGCGGGAGGCCGCCCTTGTCACCGTCCTCCGTCTCACACAGGCTGGCTTCCCAGAGAATCCAGGGTTTCGGGGTCAGGCTGGAGGGACGGAGCAGGGCCGCGGCCAGCTCGGGACGCGTCCCCTTGGCTCCCAAGCTGCCTGGCAGCGGCCCTGGACTCATAATGCTCACTTGTCCAGTCTGTGGTCCAATGGCTTCTGCATTCTGCACACGCACACCCCAGAAGGGATAGCCGGGGGCTGGCGCAGACTCCGGCCAGGGCAGGGCAAATTAGCTGGGAATTAAGAGGCCTGGGGTGACAGGCTAACCTAGTGTCGGAACCCTAGCACCTAACAGTGAGGACTTGGGTAACCAAGCAACCTCTCTGGGTCTCAGTTCCTTCATCCGTGAAATGGGGATGCTAGTGGCTTCTATTTCACCTGTGAGGCTGAGACTAAAAAAGATGATGTTGAACCACGCTTGGTAGTGCTCACCTATAATCCCTGTACTTGGGAGGCTGAGATAGGAGGACTGCGGGTTCGAGGCCAGCCTCGGCAACTTAGAAACCCTGTTTCAAAATAAAAAATAAAATAGAGCTGGGGGTGTAGCTCAGAGATAGAATGCCCCTGGGTTCAATCTCTAGCAAGCTGGTGCTTTTTTGCTGCGTATGTCATGGATAATCAGTGGATGCCATGATTATCTATTTCATTATGCTGTTTCCTCTGCCAGGCCGCCGGGAGGTTCAGCCCTGTCTCTCCTGGGTCTAATGTGACTTTGAGCAAATTACTTAGCCTCTCTGTGCTCGTTTCCCTGCTAGTAAGTCAAAGGCAACATCGAAAGAAAAACGAAGCAGCCCCGTGGCCCCACACATAGAAACTGCTCAGCAAGTTTAGCACCTGGTGCTCTTCTCAAGAGATGAGACCTCCGGCAACTTTCTACTCGGCCTCGGCTTCCCTATTTGTTCAGTGAGACACAGCTATCACTGTAAGTGCCGTCTGCTGACAGACCCCCGGGCTCTGCCCCACCCTACTGAATCAGTTACTCTGAGGGGAGAGGCCAGAGGTTCTTATTTCCAGGACAGCTGCTGTGGCTACCATGGCTACCATGTGTACCGCCTGGCCCCCGCGCCGAGGGGACTCAGTAAATAACTAAGGATTTTTTTTTTTGGTGGTGGTATTGGGGATTGAACCCAAGGAATGCCCTCTTGGAGATACAGCCTCAGCCCTTTTTATTTTTAATTTCTTTTCTTTTTTCTTTTTTTTTTTTTTTTTTTTTTGCAGTACTGGGGATAGAGTACCCAGGGCACTCTACCTCTGAGCTACATCCCCAGCCCTATTCTTTATTTTATTTTATTTTTATTTTGGAACAGGGTCTCACTAAGTTGCTGAGAGCCTTGCTAAGTTGCCGAGGTTATCCGGAAAGCTGCAATCCTCCTCACTCAGCCTCCCAGGTATTGGGATTACAGGTGTGTGCTGCCAGGCCCAGCTGGGATTTTTGTTTTTCACGTAATAAACACTGACTTGGGGCCAGTTACGTGCCAGGTCCTCTTTTGAGGACTTTCTGCCTATGGTTTTGAGCACTTTTTTTTTTTTTTTTTAAGTCCTGGGGATGGAACCCAGGGGCATTTGACCTCCGAGCTACGCCAACAGCCCTGACTTTTATTCTTTATTTTGAAACAGGGTCTCACTGAGTTGCAAAGGGCCTCACAAAGTAGCCGAGGTTGTTCATTAACCAGATCCTCCAGTCTCAGCCTCCTACAAGCATGCGCCACCTCGCCCAGCTGGCTTTTGGGCACTTTTATCGGGAATGACAACCTGACATCTTTTTCCTCACAGATCAGAGGCCCCTGAGGCAGTTACAGGAGTGAGCCAGGGGCTCTAGCTCAGGCCTCGCTCCAGCTCCTCCTCCAGCCTTCTCTGACCCTAACCCCGCTCTCCGTGTGCCCAGCCATCCGTGTGCCCAGCCTTCCCGGGTGAGAGTGGTAGGCGGGGCTGAGCTGTCCACACCTGCGGCTCCTCGAGGTCCAAAGGCAGCTGGTGGGCACGGACATCCTGCCACTCTTCCGGAGCTGGAGCCCAGGAGAGAACAGGAAGAGGCCACTAAGCCAAGGCCGGCTTCGAGGTTGACTCATGGTGGCAGGAGGGCGGCCCACAGGAAGGGCGAGGGTGTGCTGACTGTGTCCCCATCCTTGGACACTCTCGGGGGTCTGGCTGGCCCTGGAGCCTCAGCCGGCATCCTCCCAGCACAGTTCTGGATGGCAGCAGCCTCTGGGGAGGAGAGGGCTCTGCGGGACCCGCTGCTGGCCGCTGTGGCCAGGAAGGGCCTGCCAGGGGCGAGAGCAGAGAGATGGAGTCTGAGGAAGAGGCGCCTGTGGAGAGCTGCGGGGAAGTTGTCCTAAGAGAAATTCCTGGGCTGGAAAGTTTGCCGGGATTTTTTTGGTTTTTTTCGGGTCTGGGGATGGAACCCAGGAACATTCGACCTCTGAGCTACACCCCCTGCCCTGTTTTTTATTCTTTATTTTGAAACAGGGTCTCACTGAGTTGCAGAGGGCCTCACTAAGTAGCTGAGGCTGTCCGCGAACCGCGATCCTCTGGTCTCAGCCTCCCAAATGCTGGGGTTACAAGCGTGCGCCACCACGCCTGGCATTGCCAGGATTTTTAACAAGGACTTTTTTTTTTCTTTCTTTTGTACTAGAGATTGAAACCAGGAGGCCATTCTACCTCAGAGCTACAGCCCAGCCCTGTTTTATTTTTTATTTTGAAACAGGGTCTCCCTAGGTTGCTAAAAGTCTTACTAAGTTGCTGAGGTTGGCTTCGAACCTGTGATCTTCCTGTCTCAGTCTCCCAAGGGCATGCACCAGGACACCCAGCCAACAAGGACATTTACTATTCAAATGTTCAGTTGTTTGGTGATGGCTTTCTGCACGGACCTTCCAGGTCCTCTGCCACACCCCAGCCTCCTGTCAGCGAGCAATGGTGGGGAGGGGTGGGAGCAGGCCCCAGGAGAACGCCAACTCATCATCTCACCCACAGCAAGTCCTGGACACGCCTGGCTGTGGGGCTGATGGATTCGGTAGTTCAGGGAGGCAGAGGGCTCAGGAACTTTCTGCCTCCCAATCTGCCGCTCTCCGTGTGGGTTTCTGCCCCAGGGTAGCTACCCTCTTGGTGGCAAGATGGCTGCCAGCATCAGGGGGAGCAGCTGCCCTGGTTGTTCCTTAACAAGGGAAGGGGGCTGGCCCCCAAGCCAAACGCGGGGAACCTTTTCAGTCTGATTGGGCGAGCGGGGTTGTGAGGTCCTGTCTAGAAGGAGGAGGGCACCAGACAATGGCAAGAGCTGGTTGGCTTAGACTCTCCTGGGTCCATCCGAAGCTGAGGCAGGGCGGCCTCGCCCAGAGGCGGGGTTCTCTCAGGAAGGCCCAGGGGTCTGTGATGCAAGTTTTTAAAAGTGGTGGTGCACACCTCTAATCCCAGTACTTGGGAGGCTGAGACAGGAGGATCACAGGTTCGAGGTCAGCCTCGGAAAATTAGCAAGGCTCTCTGCAACTTAGTGAGATCCTGTTTCACAATAAAAAATAAAAAGGGCTGGAGTTGTAGTTCAGAGGTAGAACGTTCCTGGGTTCAATTCCCAGCACACACACAATCATCCCCAACAACAACAAAAGAAAACAAACAAACAAAACACCCTGTTGTCAGGGGGGCTGGGATGGGAGCGACCCCGGGCTGCACATGTAATTTCAGCACAACATGCCACCCAGTCCAGCGGCGCCGGATCCAGTGGAGGAAGTGGTTTATTTGGACTGAGGGTGGAGGTGTGTTTATGGGAGAGCCCTGGAGGCTCTGCCTCTGAGTCCTGAAATATGAGAAAGATTTCTCCAGCCCAGGAACGCTGGGAAGAGGGTCAGAGGGCGCAGCGCGAGGAGGATGTGTGGGCTTCATGGGGCAGGGCGCTGGGAGCGGAGGGGTGTGGAGCCAGCTCCCCGCACCTCCTCAGAGGCTGCAGGAAGAACAGCCGCGTCCTGGGCCCTGGCCCCGTGTTTACCTCCCCTGTTGAAGCCTCAGGTCAGCTGTATCTAGGGCCAAGCGTGGTCACTCCCTTGATTTACAGATGGGGAAAGGGAGGTGCAGAAACGTCAAATCTTTTGCCCCAGGTCACACAGCTGACAAGGACAGAACTGGACTATGAGTCCAGGCTGCCTGACTCCGAAGCTCACAAGGTGCCCTCTGCTGCCCCACCAAGCCCCCGCCCCAGCCGGGGGAGGAGAGGGAGAAGTCTCCGGTGTCGCGCTGTCCTGGTGAGTCACTGCAGCTGCTGGGGCCTCAGCGGGAGGATCCGCATCTGGAGACAAAGGCGGGAAGCTGGATTTTGTCTCCAGCGGCTGTAGGAGCCTAGCCCCTTCCTGAGGCCTGGGGAAGAGGTGGGGGGTGGTGAAGGTCTGGGGGTCCGGAGGCCTCGCTGCAAAGGGCTCCAGTGCACCCCGTCTCCATTTGAGGTGACAGTAATTCTCAACACACCATTGGGAGGGGACAGAAGGGCCGAAGCACAGAACAGTCACCTTTTACATGTCCTTCAAAGATGATCTGCTCTGTTATTAAAGCAGAAACCTCGGGCTGAGAGTACAGGCTGTGGTTACCTTCACGGCTTAGCTCCTCCCTGGTTCTGCTTTTCTACCCACCCTCCATATTCTCAACAATATATTTTACTTTTTCCCCCCCCCCCCAGTACTGGGGATCAAACCCAGGGGCATTCTACCTACAAACTATATCCCAGCCCCATTTCATTTTTCATTTTGGAACAAGTTCTCAGTTGCTGAAGATGTCCTTGAACCTGCAATCCTACCGGTTTAGTCTCCCAGGTACTGGGATTACAGGTGTGGGCCAACACACCCAGTTGATTTGAGGCTTTTGTACCTGTAAATATATTGAAGGTCTGTCCATCTTCCTTTCTCCCTCCCCTTCTTCCTTCCTCTTTTTTGTTTTATTTCTTATTTAAAAACAGAGTCTCAACGCCAGGCGTGGTGGCGCACGCTTGTAATCCCCGCGCTTGGGAGGCAGAGACAGGAGGATCGCGCAGGTTCGAAGCTAGCCCCGCGCGCTGGCTTAGGAGACCCTGTTTCCAAATAAAAATGCAAAAATATGTCTGGGAGTGTAGCCCGGAGGTACAAGGGCTTCCAGGAACCCCAGTACCACCAAAAAAAAAAAAAAAAACCAGAGTCTCACTGAGTGTGGTGGTACGTGTTTGTAATCCCAGTACTTGGGAGGCTGGCTTCAAACCTGCGATCCTCCTGTCTCAGCCTCCCAAGTACTGGGATTACAAGCGTGCACCACCATGAGTAGCTCTGTCTTCATTTTTTTTTTTTTTAATTATTTTGAAACGGTCTCAGTTAGTTGCAGAAGGCCCCACTAAGCTGCTGTGGCTGGCCTCAACCTGCTCTTCTCCCGTCCCAGCCTCCCAAGTACTGGGGTTACAGGCGTGCGCCACCATGTCTGGCATATATTTTAATTTTAATAGATTCCCCTTCAAAAAAAAGAACAATGAGAATCATTATTAACCTCCCTCTGTGGAATACATTTACATGAAGCTCTGCGTGTCTGCACTGGATATTCTTGGGAGGCAGGCTGAGAGGGAGGTCCGGGTGGGCCTGGGGGAGGGGAGGGGAGCAGCTGGGGAGAAGAGGGGTCTGCCTTTGTGCTGCCGAGCACAAAGCTTTAGTATCAGCCGGGCGTGGTGGCGCACGCTTGTAATCCCAGCATTCGGGAGGCTGAGACCGGAGGATCGTGGTTTGCGGACAGCCTCAGCTACTTAGTGAGGCCCTCTGCAACTCAGTGAGACCCTGTTTCAAAATAAAGAATAGAAAATAGGGCAGGGGGTGTAGCTCGGAGGTAGAATGCCTCTTGGGTTTCATCCCCAGACCCGTTAAAAAAAAAAAAAAAAGAATGCTTTAGTGTTTATTTATCTTACCATATGCTTGCATAACCTCTTTTAAAAGCTCTGCTTTTAAGGCAGGCAAGAAGAGTAATTGCCTGAAATCCCCACCATGTCCCCTCTTGCTATTCTTGGAATGTGTTCCCGGGATTTCTCCTCCCATCCATGTTCTGTCTTTTTAGCAACGCCCTTTTGGAGACCCTGGCTCCCCTTGGAAGGCTGAGCCTGGGCTGACTGGCCCTGGGGCGTTGGGGAGTGCAGTGGCTGTACCCATAGCCGCGGCCTGGCAGCTCGGGGAGGAACTGGGAGCCTCTCTGCTGCCCCTTGCTCAGCCTCCACCCCCAGCCCTTTTATTTTTCATTTTGAAACAGGGTCTCGCTAGATTGGTGAGCCTCATCTTGGATTTGCAATTCTCCTGTGTCAGCCTCCCAAGCACTGGATTACAGATGTGTGCCACCATGCCCAGTGTGTGTGTGTGTGTGTGTGTGTGTAGTGCTGGTGATTGAACTCAGGAGTATTCTACCTTTGAGCTACATACACCTCCAGACCTTTTCACGTTTTGTTTTGAAACAAGGTCTTGCTAGATTGCTGAGAGTCTGAGTCGGTCCTTGGATTTGCGATCCTCCTGTCTCAGCCTCCCAAGTACTGGGATTACGGGCCTGTGCCACCACGACCAGCTGTACTTTTATTTATTTTATTTTTAAATTTTTTTATTTTTTTGCGGTACAGGGGATGGAACTCAGGGGCATTCTACCTCCGAGCCACACCCCCAGCCCTATTTTTTATATTTTATTTTGAAACAGGGTCTCCCTGAGTTACAAAGGGCTCACTAAGAGGCTGAGGCCGCTCCTGTCTCAGCCTCCCACATGCTGGGGTTACAAGCGTGCGTCACCACGCCCGGCCTATACTTTTATTTTTAAGAGAGGTCAGGGCTGGGGCTGGGGCTCAGTTGTAGAGGGCTTGCCTAGTGTACATGAAGGCTAGAGTTCAATCCTTAGTACTGGGAAAAAAGAAAGGAATCAAGAGAAGCCACATAGCTGGGCGTGGTGGCGCACACTTGTAATCCCAGCATTCGGGAGGCTGAGACAGGAGGTTCATGGCCAGCCTCAGCAACTTGGTGAGGAGGCCCTTTGCAACTCAGTGAGACCTTGTTTCAGAATAAAGAAAAAAAAAATAGGGCTGGGGGTATAGCTAGGAGATGATAGAATGCCTCTGGGTTTCATCCCCAGTATGGAAAAAAAAAAAAAAACCCACAAAAAACAAAAAACAAACAAACAAAAACAGAGGCCACATTTCTTTCTTTTCTTTTCTTTTTTTCTTTTCTTTTTTTTTTTTTTTTCTGTATGAGGCTTGAACCCAGAGGCATTCTACCTCCAAGATACAGCCCTAACCTTTTTTTAAATTTTTTGTTGTGAAACAGGGTCTTGGTAGGTTGTTGAGGCCAGTCTTGAACTTGCAACCCTCCTGTCTTAGCTTCCTAAGAACTGAGATTACAAGCATGCACCACCACACCCAGCTGAGTGGCCACATTTCTTAGGGCCCCACTGACCGTCCCTGGCCGGCCCTGCCTTCCGGACTAGCTTCATCCTCCCCACTCCTTGACCTCAGACCTATGTCTGCACACCCAAAGGCGTCTCCTTTTTCTCCCCTTAGGCCTTTGTACAAGCAGTTTCCTGAATGGTCCTTGTCCCCCATCTGCCAGCAAACATCCAGTCATCATGCAGCCCCCCTTGTACACAGGCTTCCTCCAGGGAGCCCTGCCTGATGGGTCCTGTCAGGGGTCCCTTCTCTGCGCACCTGTAACACCTTGGGCTTCCTTAATGCAGAAGCCTAGCTACTTACTGTGTTCCTCCGGGCTAATTACCTAACCTCTCTGTGCCTCAATCCCTCGTCTGTAAAACAGAGTTTAGCACGCAGAGTTGTAAAGACGGTGTTGATACAGAAAAGGTGCTGGAGGTAGCGCCGGGTACTCAGTAGACACAGAGCAAACACTCTCAGTCCTTATCACACGATGGGTGGGATTGCCTGTCTGCGTCTCTGCCCCAGAGACTTTTATGAGGTTCTGAACTCTGCGGCCCGATCAAAACAGTTCCATGTGTATTCCGGGCCCGGTACAAATTAAGCTCTAGACAAATTCTTTTTTTTTTTTCTTTTTTCCTTTTCTTTCCAGTGCTGGAGATCGGACCCAGGGCCGTGCATCTGCTAGGAAAGCTCTGCCGTTGAGCTTCACCCCTGGCCCTGAACATTCCTGTGAAATAAGTGAAATAATCCGATTCAAGTCAACACACATTTCTGAGGTGTTGGCCAGGTTTGGAAAGTATCCTACCCTCCTCCCTTGGCAGCACAGTGCTTCTAAGTACTAAGTACTGTGCATTCATCCTCCTGCTGCGGACTACATTTAGGGACGCAGAGCACCCCCATTTCACAGATGGATAAACTTTCTCTCCCCTTCTGTTACCTTTTCTCTTGGGGGGTACTGGGGATGAAACCCCGGGGCAGTCTACCTCTGAGCTACACACCCAGCCCTTTTTATTTTTTATTTTGAAAGAGGGTCTCACTAACTTGCTGAGGACCTAAGTTGCTGAGGCGGCTTCAGATCTGTGACTCCCCGTCTCAGGCTCCAGAGTATTGGAATTACAGGCCAACGTCCCAGCCAGGCAGCCAGAACTCCGAGTTAAGGTCCCTCACCACACCTGCCCCGCCGCGGAGCCAGAGCCCTTTCTACCACAGGCGCCTCTACAGTGTGTGACAGGCCTTCAAACGCCCCTAGGGGGCCGGGAGCCGCAGGAGTTTGTGACCTCTCTCAGTCCCACTAGCCTGGGAGCCTCGGAGGCCCAGGGCCAGACCCAGCCTCTGCCAGGGCCTTTGAAAACGAGAGCCCCACTTTCCACTGCGGGGCCCAGAGGCTCGGAGTCCCTTACTGTTTTCCCTTTAGAAAGTTGCAGCGGGTGTATTCTGGCACCTTCTGCTTCTGAGCTGGCCCGCCTGGGAGGCCCAGCCCTGGAGAGCAGACAGCCCATGGCGGGCGGGGGTGAGTGACGAAGAGGGCTGGCCAGTCCTCCCGGCTACCAGCAAGAGGGAAAACAGCCAACCCGCATACAAGCCCTTAAATAGAGTAGTATGAGTTCTGCCCCTCACTTACAGAACAGCAGGGAAATTCCCCGCCAGTCACTTGAGGGTTCAGATTTTCCTTCCCTCTGGACCTCTGTGGTGTTTATTTTTACTTCAAGTAATTTCAAACTAACAGAAAAGTTGCAAAAATAATACCCTTTACCTAGCTGGGCCTGGGGGCAGACGCCTGTGATCCCAGTACTTGGGAGGCTGAAACAGGAGAATTGCAGGTTTGAGGACAGTCTCAGCAATGTAGCAAGACCCTTAGCAACTTAGTGAGACTCTGTTTCAAAATAAAAATAAAATAAAATTGGGCTGAAGATGTAGCTAAGAGGTCGAATGCCCCTGGGTTCAGTCCCCAGCAGCACACACATGCGTGCCCACACACACACTATTCTTTACCTAGATTCACCAATTTTTTTTATTTTCCCACATTATTTTCTGTACATTTAGTAAAAATATAAATATATGCAGATAAATATAGATATATAAATAAACAAAATATATATTTTTTTCTGAATCATTGCAAACATGATGCTAACCCCCTACCCAAGAGCTGGGGATAGAACCCAGGTCCTCATGCATGCTAAGCAAACACTCTACCAATGAGCTACAGCCCCACTGAGAAGATGACTTCACCCCTGAACATTGTAGCGCATATTACCTAACCACGGAGAGCCTCTGAAATAACTGTGGCACAGATGTTAGAGCCGGGAAATTTAACATTCATTCTTTAATGTACTGGTCTGCTGTTCATATTCCAAATTCTGTTGAATATATATATATATATATATATATATATATATGTAATGTTTGTTTATTTATTTATTATTTTTGGTACTAGAGATGGAACCCAGGGCCATTCAACTTCTGAACTATACCCCCAAGCCTATTTTATTTTTTTATTTGGAAGCAAGTTCTTGCTAAATTGCTGAGAGCCTCATTAAATTTCTGAAGTTGTACTTGAACCTGAACCCCTCCTGTCTCAGCTTCCCAAGTCCTGGGATTACAAGCATATACCACCACACCTGGCTTGTTTTTTCTTTTCTTTTCTTATTTTTTTGTGGTACTGGAGCTGGAACCCAGGGGCATTCTACCTCCAAACTACACCCCCAGCCCTATTTTGTGTGTTTGTGTGTGTGTGTGTGTGTGTGTGTGTGTGTGTGTGTGTGTTACTGGGGATGAAAACCAGGGGCCTTCTACCACCAGGCTACACTGCCAGACCTATTTTATATTTATTTATTTATTTATTTATTTATTTATTTATTTTTGCGGGTCTGGGGATGGAACCCAAGGGGCATTCGACCTCTGAGCTACAGCCCCTGCCCTATTTTTTTTTAATTATTATTATTTTTTTCTTTCTGGTGGTACTGGGGTTCCTGGAAGCCCTTTTACCTCTAGGCTACACTCCCAGACCTATTTTTACATTTTTATTTGGAAACAGGGTCTCCTAAACCAGCACGCAAGGCTGGCTTCGAACCTGTGCGATCCTCCTGTCTCCGCCTCCCAAGCGCGGGAATTACAAGCGTGAGCCACCACGCCCGGCCTTAATTCTTTATTTTGAAACCGGGTCTCACTGAGTTGCAGAGGGCCTCACTAAGTAGGTGAGGCTGTCTGCGAACTGGGATCCTCCGGCCCCAGCCTCCCAAATGCTGGGATTACAAGCGTGCGCCACCACGCCTGGCTCTGTTTTATATTTTTATTTGGAAACAGGGTCTCACTAAGGCGCAGAGAGCCTCACTAAGTAGCTAAGGCTGGCTTCAAATCCATGAGATCTTCCTGTCTCAGCCTTTCAAGTACTGGGATTACAAGCGCGTGCCACCATGCTCGGTTTCCCAGCCCTATTTTTTATTCTTTATTTTGAAACAGTCTCACCTTTGAGTTGCGAAGGGCCTCACTAAGTAGCTGAGGCTGGCCAAGAACCTGTCATCCTCCCGTCTCAGCCTCCCAAATGGTGGGATTACAAGCGTGCGCCACCAAGCCTGGCCTAATCTCAGTATTTAGGAGGCTGAGAAAGGAGGATTGCAAGTTCATGGCCAGCCTCAGCTACTTAGTGAGGGCTTCCGCAACTTAGTGAGACCCTGTTTCAAGATATAAAAAATAAAATAAAATAGGACTGGAGATAAAGCTTGGAGGTAGAATGCCCCTGGTTTCAATTCCAATAACACACACACACACACACACACACACACACACACACACACACACACACACAGTACTAGGGGTGTAGCTTTGGGTACCAGGTTTAATCCCTAGGACTCCCCGCACTCACACATACAGAAGGGCATTGCGTGCCTCTCAGGGTATTACTTCCAGAGTATCTCAAAGTCTGTCTGTCCTGGAGGGCAATGTTAATCCTGATCACCTGCTAAGGCTGGTTTTTCCACTTAATTACAATTTTCTCCCTTGTAAACAGCAAGCAGTGCTTGGGGACTCGTATGGGTCATGTAAATATCCCGTTCCTGCTGATTCTGGGGGGCGCTTGCTTCTGATAGCCAGAGCTGCTATCAGAAGCATACCCCCTCTCACCCTGTTGGTCCTAGTCCTCGGCACCCGCTGTGGCCTGGGCCGGGCCGCTCGGCATCCTCTCTTTGCATCGTGCTAGGAATGATGTTGATGTTGGCAAAAGATGTTGATGTTAGTAAAAGATGCTGTGGGCTTAGGCCCTGCCTCAGGAGCCTCCCTGGATGACCCACGGATGACGGACCCAGCAGCTGACGGGTGTGGATGAGTTCAGGGTAGAAAAGGATTCCTCCCCGACCCTCACCCAAAAACTAAGAGGCATAGCTTGGTGGTGACTTACCTAGCCCCGGCACCAGGCCCTGGGTTCTGCCTTCGGCACCACGAAAACAAACCAGAAATGTGTTCCAAAATAACAAAAACAAAGCCGGGCGTGGTGGCTCACGCTTGTAATCCCCGCGCTTGGGAGGCTGAGATGGGAGGATCGCACAGGTTCGAAGCCAGCCTCGGCTACTTAGTGAGGCTCTCAGCAACTTAGTGAGACCCTGTTTCCAAATAAAGTATGAAATAGGTCTCGGAGTGTAGCCCAGAGGTAGAAGGCCTCTGGGTTCCACCCCCAGTAACACTAAAAAAACAAACAAATAAATAAAACAAAGCAAAACCCCTCGAGAGGCAAACCAGTTGGGAAAAACAGAGAAGTACTGGGTTCAAGCCCCAGGACCTCGGCCCCCTCACGGTCGCCGTGGCCTCGGCGCACGGGACAGTCAGTGGCAGGAGGACGGCGGCAGAGGCCACGGCGACCGTGGTAGGCCAGCCAAGATCTCGGCTGGGGTGTGTTGGTGTGTTGTGTGGGGGGCTGGGCGGAGGAGCAAGGATTTCCTCTGTAGAGTTGCAGCAAGAGGCGAATGGCCTCCACGGGAATCCAATCCAATTAAGGGCCTGGCTTCGAGTCAGCTCGGGTTCTCTTCCCGGCCGGAGCAGCTTCCAAGTGACAAAATGAAACCCCTGAGTTCTCCAAGATGAGACGACTCCAGGCAGCAGGGCCGAGAGCAGCCGAGGGTAGGGTTTCTGCTCCCAGGGGACAGTAACACACACACACACACACACACACACACACACACACACACACACGGCCAAGTGAGCTACTAAAACCATTTGGGAGCCTGCAGATCTGTCCCCTGGTTATTTTATTTTATTTTATTTTATTTTATTTTATTTTTGTGGTGCTGGGAATTGAACCCAGGGGCATTCATCTCTGAGCTATACCTCTAGTCCTATTTTATTTTTTATTTGGAACCAAGGTCTCCCTAAATTGCTGAGAGCCTTGCTGAATTGCCGAGGCTGGCCTTGAAACTATGATCCTCCTGTCTCAGCCTCCCAAGTATTGCCATTTTAGATGTGCGTCACTACACCTGGCTAATCAGTTCTTGATGTGAATGGCAGTTCTAGGCACTGTTGTGTGCTTTACCTTTATTAACTTGCTTAATCTCCATAGCAACACACCACACCCGGCTTTTATTTTTATTTTGAAATATGGTCTCATGAAAGTCTCACTGCTTGTGGAGGTTTTCCTCAAACCTGCGATCCTCCTGTCTCAGCCTTCCAAATATTGGGATTATAGGCATGAGCACCATGCCCAGCCACATGGCCCATTTAGAAACACACATTAATGTTAACTGTTACTATTCGTATCAGTGTCTCGGCACACTGTGACACCCTTGGATGGCAGGAAGCTTGTCATATATGTTGATAGGAAAATATTTCACTAGGAAAATACTTTGTTTCCAGGGCTGGTGGTATAGCTCAGGGGTAGAGCACTTGCCTAGCATGCAAGAAGTCCTGGGTTTAATACCCAGCCTAAGTCGGGCGTGGGGGCGCACGCTTGTAATCCCCGCGCTTGGGAGGCGGAAACAAGAGGATCGCGCAGGTTCGAAGCCAGCCTCAGCTACTTAGTGAGGCTCTCAGCAACTCAGTGAGACCCTGTTTCCAAATAAAGTATAAAATAGGTCTGGGAGTATAGCCTGGAGGTAGAAAGCCTCTGGGTTCCACCCCCAGTACCACCACCAAAAAAAAAAAAAAAAAAAAAGAAGAATATGCCAGGTGTGGTGGCGCATGTTTGTAATCCTAGCACTCAGGAGGCTGACACAGGAGGATTGCCGTTTGTGGACAGCCTCAGCTACTTAGTGAGGTCCTCTGCAACGCAGTGAGACCCTGTTTCAAAATAAAGAATTAAAAAGCTGAGCATGGTGGTTCATGCTTGTAATCCCAGTATTAGGGAGGCTGAGACCAGAGGATATCAGTTCTCAGACAGACTCAGCGACTTAGTGAGGCTATCCACAACTTAGTGAGACCCTGTTTCAAAAATAAAGAATAAAAAATAGGGCAGAGGGTATAGCTCGGAGGTTGAATGATCTTGGGTTCCATCCCCAGACCCTCCAAAAAAGAAAAATTAATATAGGGCTGCGGGTGTAGTTCAGAGGTAGACTGTCCCTGGGTTCCATCCCCAGTATGGCAAAAAAAAGAAGTACTTGGGAGCTGAGACAGGAGCGTCACGTAGGTTTGAAGCCAGTCGCAGCTACTTAGTGAGGATCTCAGCAACTTAGTGATACCCTGTTTCCAAATAAAATATAAAAAGCCGGGCGTGGTGGTGCACGCTTGTAATTTCAGCATTTGGGAGGCTGAAACTGTAGGATCGCGGTTCACGGACAGCCTCAGCTACTTAGTGAGGCCCTCTGCAACTTAGTGAGACCCTGTTTCAAAATAAAGAATAAAAATAGGGCAGGGGGTGTAGCTCGGAGGTCAAATGCCCCTGGGTTTCATCCCCAGACCCGCAAAAAAAAAAAAAAAAAAAAAAAAAAAAAATATATATATATATATATATATATATATATATATTAGGTCTGGGAGTATCCTCCTGAGTGCTAGGATTGCCCAAAGGTAGAAAATCCCTGGGTTTCATTCCCAGTACCACAAAAAAAAAAAAAAAAAGAAAGAAAGAAAGAAAAGAAAAAAGAAAGAAAGAAAAGAAAAAATAGGGCTATAGGGCTGGGGGTGTAGCTCGTAGGTGGAATGCCCCTGGGTTAAAGGCTTCAGTATCAAAATGAGAAGACAGAAAGAAAGAAAGAAAGAAAGAAAGAAAGAAAGAAAGAAAGAAAGAAGGGGAGAGGCTGGGAATGTAGCTCAGTGGTAGAGTGCTGGCCTAGGTTGCACAACACCCTGGGTTCAAGCCTCAGTACTGCAAAAACAAGAACAAAACCCCGAAGCCCCTGGCTTCTCAGGAGGGCGAGCAGGGCGGTTGAAAGGACGCAGCCTCACCAGCCATCCTTTCTGTTGATGAGCTGCTCTATGAGCCAAACATGTAGCCATAACAGAACCCAGCAAAAATCTCAGCCCTAAAGGAGTTCATGTCCTAAACTCCTTTAGAATCATGATCTTAAGATAAGAAGCAGACAGAGAAGCAAAGTAAGCATCGAGGAAGGTATTCTGGAGAGAAAGAAAGGGGCGGGGGAAAGTGAGGCAAGGCAGCTCGTTAGGGTGGCATGTGGGGAGCGCTCCTGGGAGGGTGATATTGGGGTAAAGACCTAGAGGAGGCCGGGGAGAGTTATGGGAACAAGATTTCCCTGTGTTATAAGAACAAACGCGAGCTGGCGGTGGTGGAGCATGCCTGTCCCAGTTCTTAGGAGGCTGAGACAGGACGGCCTCCGCAGGCAGTGAGACTCTCGTCAACAGAGAGAGACCCTG
The DNA here is from genome assembly GCF_963383645.1 of Muscardinus avellanarius. NCBI lineage: Eukaryota > Metazoa > Chordata > Mammalia > Rodentia > Gliridae > Muscardinus > Muscardinus avellanarius. Next base: position 19,584,290 of record NC_137788.1, read on the forward strand.
TTTCAAAAATAAAAACAGAGCCGGGCATGGTGGCTCACGCTTGTAATCCCAGTATTTGGGAGGCTGAGACTGGAGGATCGCTGTTTGCGGACAGCCTCAACTGCTTAGTGAGGCCCTCTGCAACTTAGTGAGACCCTGTTTCAAGATATAGAATAAAAAATAGGGCAGGGGGTGTAGGTAGCTCAGAGGGTGAATGCCCTGGGTTCCATCCCCAGGCCCACACACACAAAAAAAGTGTAGGGGAGGTAGCTCAGAGGTAGAATGCCTCTGGGTTCGATCCCCAGTGCCACACAAAAACAAAACAAAATACCATGAATGAGCAGAGGATGCAAAATGGGTTTGCATTTCAAAGCTGGAAGGAGACTTGAAGGCAGCGAGCTGTGGAGCCTCTGTGCAGAAGCATCCTTCTGCCCCCTACACCAACTCTCCATTTCTGTGAGCCACGCGGGGGTGGGAATCGGGAAACTCAAGGTGTGACTTGACCAGGTTTCTAAGCACAGGTGGATATCTGAGCCTCTGCTGGGGGGTGAGGGGGATTCTGGTGGGCCGGGGCTTTCTGGAGCAGAAGGCCGAGGGGAAGACCAAGGGCTTCCTCCCAGTTAAATCTTTGTTTAGTCAAGGAGGCTCCTCCTTCCAGGAAGGAGGCATCTCCATGATCGGTGCTGAGGCCAGCGTGGGGGCCTGAGCAGATACCCACAGGGTTGGTTCATGAACCCAAACAGCTTTTTTTTTTTTTTGGTGGTAGTAGGGGTGGAACCCAGAGGCTTTCTACTTCTGGGCTATACTCCCAGACCTATTTTATATTTTATTTGGAAACAGGGGCTCACTAAGTTGCTGAGAGCCTCACTAAGTAGCCGAGGCTGGCTTCGAACCTGTGTTATTCTCCTGTCTCAGCCTCCCAAGCACGGGATTACAAGTAAACCCAACTACGCCCAGTCCAAACAGCTTTTGACCAGTCTTCAAGTGTTCCTTGGAGAGCAGGAAGCCCTGAATACGCCTTCTCCTCAGGGCCAAGCTTAGGCCTTTTTTAAGCCGGGCGTGGTGGCGCACGCTTGTAATCCCAGCATTCGGGAGGCTGAGACCAGAGGATCGCGGTTCGGGGACAGCCTCAGCTACTTAGTGAGGCCCTCCGCAACTCAGTGAGACCCGGTTTCAAAATAAAGAATAAAAAATAGGGCAGGGGGTGTAGCTCGGAGGTCAAATGCCCCTGGGTTCCACCCCCAGACCCACAAAAAAAAAAAAAAAAAAGATTCCCTGGGATGGAGCCGGCATGCTGAGACAGGAGGATCGCACAGGTTCGAAGCCAGCCTCGGCTACTTAGTGAGGCTCTCAGCAACTTAGTGAGACCCTGTTTCCAAATAAAATATTAAAAAATAGGTCTGGGAGTATAGCCTGGAGGTAGAAAGCCTATGGGATCCACTGAGACTGGGTTAAACTGGGATCTACATTGAACAGATTCACTTTTGATTCTTTTGCAGGCCGAGTAGGGGGAGGAGGGTTGGAAGGGAACTTTAATTCAGTGGACGATTCCATGAAAAGTGAACACTGGGTTCAGTTCAGAGTCCAGCCGGTCACTGCAGTTTGTTTTTCAAGTTCTGATCTAAGGGCGACCTCCTGGCATTTATTACTTTTCCACAAACAAGCTGGTCGCAGAGGGGGTTGAATATGATAGCATCCTAGCCCACAGGGCAGATAGGGTCAGTGCGGGGCCCGGCGGACATAACAGCCACTCCTGGCAGCACAGGACAGGTAGGAAGGCAAATTCCAATAACAAGTCTCATCCACTTCTAGATAATAAAACCCAGGCTCAGGGATTTTAAGAACATCGAGGTGTCAAGATGTGAACTTAGCTGGGCGTGGTGACACATGCCTGTAATTTCTAGTACCTGGGAAGCTGAGACAGGAGGATGGGAGGTTTGAGATCTGCCTCAGCAACTTATTGAGACTCTCAGCAACCTATTGAGACCCTGTCTTAAAACAATAAATAGCCAGATGTGGTGGCTCACGCTTGTAATCCCAGCATTTGGGAGCTGAGACAGGAGGATTATGGTTCACGGCCAGCCTCAGTTACTTCATGAGGCCCTTTGCAACTTAGTGAGACCCTATTTCAAAATAAAGAATAAAATGTAGGGCTGGAGGTGTAGCTTGGAGGTAGATTGCTCCTGGGTTCCATCCTGGTACTGCAAAAACAAAAACAAACAGAAAAAAAAAAAGTATGTCCAGGCGTGGTGGCGCATGCTTGTAATCCCCGCGCTTGGGAGACAGAGACAGGAGGATTGCACAGGTTCGAAGCCAGCCGCGTGCGCTGGCTTAGGAGACCCTGTTTCCAAATAAAAATGTAAAAATAGGTCTGGGAGTGTAGCCCGGAGTTAGAAGGGCTTCCAGGAACCCCAGTACCACCAAAAAAAAAAAAAAAAAAGTGTGTGTGTGGCTCAGAGTTAGAAAGCCCCTGGGTCAATCCCCAGTAACCAAAGGGGGGAAGAGAAGACGTGAACTTAGTCTGACTCTAGAGCATGTGTTTCTAAACACTGGAGAGTGCTGTCCCTTTAACAGTCTTAGAACATCTGAGCAACTTGCTTTGGGTTGGCAGAGGGAAGAGTTGGAAATTTCACTGTATTTTTGTGCATACATTCAGTTTGCTCAAACATCTGACATGTACTATGTACTAAGGAAGGAGAGCCTCCACCCTGGTTTGGCTTTTCTGGAACTCACTATTCAACCCCACCTGGGAAGGGGGAAAGTCAGAGGGAGCGGGCAGAGGAGGTGACATTTGCCCCAGGCAGTCAGTAGCTGTAAGCCAGGCTCAGGTGCCTGTCACGTGGGGGGTTCAAAGCATTCTGGCTTCTGCCCCCAGGGAAGAACCAGTGCAGCTGCTCACTCCTTCCTTCCTTCCTTCCTTCCTTTCTCTCTCTCTCTCTTTCTTTCATTCTTTCTTACTATCTTTCTTCCTGTGATTCTGGGGATTGAACCCAGGGGCATTCTACCTCTGAGCTACACACCCAGCCCAATTTTATTTTTTTTTGGTTTGAAACAGGGCCTCAGAAGTTGGATGAGAGCCTCACTGCTTGCTGGGGTTGTTATCAAACGTGAGGTCCTCCTGTCTCAGCCTTCCAAGTACGGGGATTACAGGCATGAGCCACCATGCCTGGCTCTGGCGGCTGTTTTGAGGATGACCAGCTTCAGAACTGTCCTGTGCTTGTTGAAAAGTGATTTCCTCTCTTCTCCAGAGACTCATGTAATGGTGTAAAGCAGGGCTGAGTGTAGCACCCAGGTGGTTATCAGGCATACAAGAATCTGCCAGGTGAAAGGGAGAAAGAAATCGGTCCACGCAGAGACAGCAGCATGGCCAGGAGTCCTTCCGGGTGCATTCAGGACTCTAGGAGGGGAGCGGTCGGGTTCTGTTGTTTATGGCCCAGACTCTAGCTCAGTCTGGAACACATCAGGGCCTCGCAAATATATTTAAATACTCTGGCTTACAACACAGAAGCCGATACTGGAGAGTTAACAAAGAAAAAAAGTCAAAGGAAAGAGAAAAACGCCTTTTTCATTTTTAGTAGTGGGAATTGAACCCAAGGGCATTCTAGTCAGAGCTACACATCTCCAGCCATATATATATATTGCGGTCTGGGGATGGAACCCAGGGGCATTTGACCGCTGAGCTACACCCCCAGTCCTGTTTTTTATACTTTATTTTTATTTATTATTATTATTTTTTGCGGGTCTGGGGATGAAACCCAGGGGCATTTGACCTCCGAGCCACACCCCCTGCCCTTTTTTTTTATTCTTTATTTTGAAACAGGGTCTCATCGAGTTGCAAAGGGCCTCACTAAGTAGCTGAGGCTGTCCGCGAACCGCGATCCTCCGGTCTCAGGCTCCCGAATGCTGGGATTACAAGCGTGCGCCACCACGCCCGGCTCTCTTACGTTTTAATTTTGAAACAGGGTCTCAGTAAGTTGCTGAGGGCCTCGCGAAGTTGCTGAGGCTGGCTTCAAACTTGTGACCCTCCGGTCTCAGCCTCCCAAGTACTGGGATGACAGACCTGATGAATCGCCACGCCCAGCAGAAAACGTATTTCTAAGGAGATGAAACTTTCGGAAAAGTTTTCCTGGAAAAGGCAGCTCCACCCAACAGAGGGAGCTGGGGTGGTGGCCGCTGCGGGAAAGGGCGATGAGCCCTGGGGCGCGCCGGGGAGAGGGCGGGAGGCGCCACCTCGCCTCCCTAGGCGGGCCAAGGCATGAGGTCACCTGGAACCGTCCCAGCCGCAGCTGCCGAGGCCGCGCGGGCGGTGCGGAGGGAGGCGGTGTCAGGCTCCAGCCCCAAGGGGGAATTTCCCTCCCGCCCCCTCGGGGGGCGTGGCTCTGAGGCCCGCCCACCGCCTGCGGGAGCCTGAGGCTCGTGCCGTCGAATCAAGGCCACACCCCCGCGTTCAGGCCACGCCCCTAGGCGGCCTGTGAGCGTCTGAGTGGTTCTTCCGCCGGCGCCGGGGCGGTTCCTCCGCCTGCCTCGCCTGAGGCCACGCCCCCGAGGCCTGGCCGCCGGGTTTCCCCTGGAGAGTCCGGCGGCTCCGGGCCCCGGCCACGCCCCCAGTGACCCCGCCCACAGGCCCCGCCCACACAGGCCCCGCCCCCGCCTCGCCCCGCGGTTAGAAGCGGCTCGCGCAGCGGCCGCCTCAGAGTCGCGCGCGGGGCGTGGGGCGGTGCTGAGCAGCCGGGGCCGCGGCCACTCGACGGCGGGACTGTCCAGCGGACGCAGCGCGGCGGGAGCGGCGGCCAGGGAGCCCGGGCGGCGGCGGCAGCAGCAGCAGCAGCAGCAGCCACAGCCCCGCCGTGCGCGGAGCCCAGCCGAGCCGGCCATGGCGTTGTCGGTGCCGCTGAACGGGCTGAAGGAGGAGGACAAAGAGCCCCTCATCGAGCTCTTCGTCAAGGTGAGCGCCCGCCGCCCCGGGGCGATGCCCGGGCCGTCGGGGGGCCGTCGGGGGGCCGGGCGGGGCGTCGGGGCCCGCGTGGGGCGGTGGGCGAGCCGGGCGCTCCCCCCCCAGCCGGACCGCGGCCCCCCACCCCGCCCAACTTCTGCGCGCGCGGGATTGAGGGCGCCCGCGCTCCGCGGAGGAAACGGAAACTTTAATTTTCAGTGCAATCTTGAGAAATTGCAGAAGGCCAGACGCTCCCGGGAACAGCCCGAGAGCCCCAGTCCGGCTCCCGGCCGCGGTGCTTCACCACTATCTGGTTTCCTTGTGCTCGGCGCCCCGCGCTCCCGCATGATGCAACATTTTGGCTGCTCCCCGTGGCCTCGCCGCCTCGGGAAAGACTGTGTGCCCTTTTGTTTTGGAAGGAAAATTTACTAAGAGTCTATAACTTGCTTCGGCTCTAAAGGCTGGGCTCTCCCACCCTCAGCTCATCAGCTTTTATATCCTGGAACTACCCTATTCGCCTACACGTACTATCCACGACCCGGCCCTCCCCCCTTTTTTTTTCTTTAGTGTTTTTCTGTTGAGCAAAGGAGAGAGTAGTTATAAACATCTGTATCCAGCTGCTTTTTCTCCCTGAAAGATCTTCAAAGTCTTTGAGATTCTCTCAGCTACTTAAGAAGTAGGGTTTTTAGAGTTAGGCAACATACTGAAAAGTTAATGGGAATTCAGAACAGTTTTTTTTTTAACTGAATTTTGAAGGAAGACAGTGTATTTAAGAGGAGAGAAGGCCTTCTTTTAAAGGGAGTGGTGACACATACCTGTATTCCCAGTACTTGGGAGACTGAGACAGGAGGAACAACAGGTTGGAGGCTAGTCTCAGCACCCTCTCCCCCCTCAAAAAAAAGGCAAAAAGAAGGAAGAAATGATCTGAGTGATCAAAAAAAAAAAAAACAATATTTCTTTCGAATTCTTTCAGTTAATCGGCTTTAGAAACGTTTTGGTCCTGCCGGGCGTGGTGGCGCAAGCTTGTAATCCCTGCGCTTGGGAGGCAGAGACAGGAGGATCGCGCAGGTTCGAAGCCAGCTGCGCGCGCTGGTTTAGGAGACCCTGTTTCCAAATAAAAAAAAGTGTAAAAGTAGGTCTGGGAGTGTAGCCCGGAGTTAGAAGGGCTTCCAGGAACCCCAGTACCACCAAAAAAAAAAAAAAAAAAAAAAAAAAAGAAACGTTTTGGTCCAGATGGGTATAGAACTATCAGAATATCACAAAGTGTCAGTTCCTTGGAGTGGCTGATATAGTACGTGAGGTGCAGACATTGTAGGTCTGGAACCTGGAATGACAGAAATGAAGAGAGAAGAGGGGAGTGGAAAGCAGCTGGAGGAAGGAAAAGGGTAGATCAAAGATAAGTAAAAAAGATTTTTTTTTTTTTAACCAAGGTAGGGATAGGAAGGAATTTCCATGAACTAAAAAAAAAAAAAGCCAGTATGTGCAGAGTGTGGTGGCACAGGCTTGTAATCCCAGCATTTGGGAGGCTGAGACTGGAGGATCCGGGGTCTCAGTGCAGCCTCAGCTACTGAGGCCCTTTGCAACTCAGTAGACCCTGTTTCAAAATAAGTAATACAAAATAGGGCTGGGGGGTGTAGCTCAGAGGTAGAATGCCCCTGGGTTCCTCCTCAGTACCACGAAAAAAAAAAAAAATAGCTGTTCATAATGTAAAAAGCATGATGTTTAGAAGTATTATTAAATTGAGGGTTCTAAGCTGGGCGTGGTTGCGCATGCTTTAATCCCAGCATTCTGGAGGCTGAGACTGGAGGCTCTCAGTTTGAGGACAGCCTCAGCTACGTAGTGAGAACCTGTCTCAAAATAAAGAATAAAATATAAAATAAAAGAATAAAAAATAGGTGAAGCTCAGAGTTTGAATGCCCCTGGGTTCCATTCCCAAACCTGCATAAAAAACTGAGTGTTCTCTAGAGATCCTGTCAGCCATGGTGTCTATTCAGCATTATCCTGGAGATCCTAACCAATACAGTAGGACAGAACTAAAGTATAAGAACAAAACAGATAGGAAGAGCACCTTGCCCTATGCTGGAGCCATGAGTCTCATGCCCGGCACTGCGGAGGAGTAAGAGAATTGGGAAGAGATCGCGCCAAGCCTCTCACTGTGGACCTCTTCCTTCAGTTAGGAGATGGGTGTGGTGCACTTCCTCAGTCTTGAGTCACTTGCATACCTCTTCCCAGTTCTCTATTGGTGTCGGGAACCACCTGAAGCCATCCTGCTCATCACGGGTTATGTCCTTCTCACTGGGCCTGGAGGCGGAGGACCGGGGTTTAAGTCATGGCTCTGCTCACTGGTTGGGTTCCCTTGGCAGTTTGTTTCCCTCACCAAGCTTTATTTGCCTTTGTGAAATGAGAAGTGAAACATTTTTTTTTCTGGCCTATGATTCAACGTAGGCCACCTTTGCACTGATATAGACCAGGTTAGTTGTTTGAAAGGAAGAAAAAAGAGACAGGTAAAATACGGTAAATGAGCCGGGCGTGGTGGCGCACGCTTGGAATCCTCACGCTTGGGAGGCAGAGACAGGAGGATCACGCAGGTTCGAAGCCAGCCGCGCTGGCTTAAGAGACCCTGCTGACGAATTTTTTTAAAAAGTGTAAAATACGCCGGGCGTGGTGGCGCACGCTTGTAATCCCCGCGCTTGGGAGGTGGAGACAGGAGGATCGCGCAGGTTCGAAGCCAGCCACATGTGCTGGCTTAGGAGACCCTGTTTCTAAATAAAAATATAAAAAATAGGTCTGGGAGTGTAGCCCGGAGGTAGAAGGGCTTCCAGGAACCCCAGTACCACCACCAAAAAAAAAAAAAAAAAAAAAAATATAAAATAGGTCTGGGAGTGTAGCCCGGAGGTAGAAGGGCTTCTAGCAACCCCTGTACCACCAAAAATAAAAAATAAATAAATAAATACGGTAAATGATCTTTAAAATAAAAACTAAATACAGTAAATGATGTTCTTTATTTCTTCTCAAAGCCTCCCCGTAGGAAATTAAAATAAGTGTGTGTGTGTGTAAGAGAGAAAAAGAGAGAGAGAGAGAGAGAGAGAGAGAGAGAGAGAATGCCCTCCTAAATTAAGGTATTTTTTAAAAGCAATTAGGCAGCAGAGGCTGTGTTATTCAGAATGGTGCATTAAGCAATGCTATTTATTCTGCGAAGACATATCAAGTTTGAAGTGGGAAACTACTTGTTTTTATTTTATTTATTGTACTTGGGATTGACCCCAGGGGCATTCTATCTTCCAGCCACACCCCCAGCCTTTATTTATTTATTTATTTACTTTGTTAGTAATGGGAATTGAAGTACTGGGGATTGACCCCAGGGGCATTTTACTTTCGAGCTACACTTCCAGCCCTATTTTTTATTCTTTCTTTCTTTTATTTTTTATTTTTTTATTTTTTTGCGGGTCTGGGGATGGAACCCAGAGGCATTTGACCTCGAGCTACACCCCCTGCCCAGTTTTTTATTCTTTATTTTGAAACTGGGTCTCACTGAGTTGCAGAGGGCCTCACTAAGTAGCTGAGGCTGTCCGCGAACCGCGATCCTCTGGTCTCAGCCTCCCAATGCTGGGATTACAAGCTGCGCCACCGCTCGGGGTTTATTCTTTATTTTGAAACAGTGAGTGAAACTAAGTACAGAGGGCCTCACTAAGTAGCTGAGGCTGGCTGCGAACCTGCAGTCTTCCTGTCTCAGCTCCCAGGTGCTGGGATTTCAAGTGTGAGCCAGCATGCCCGCTGAATCTGACTCCTTGTAATATAACAGGCAAGTTTCTTAAGTGCTCAGTGCCTCCGTTTCTTTACTTCTAATATTTGGATAATAGCAATTAAAATATCAATTTTATAAAATTGCTGAGGGATTATATGGTAATAAGAGTGGATTAATTAGGGCATTCCAAGATGCTGTAGTAATACTCTATCTCCCCAAATAATAGTTCAAATAAGATGTGAACTATTCACATCAAATAGTTCAAATAAGATGTGGTGCCTTGGGGTTGAACCCAGGGGGCATCTACCTTTGAGCCACACCCTCAGCCATATTTTTTTATTTTTTGGAAACAGGGTCTTACTGAGTTGCAGAGGGCCTCATTAGGTAGCTGAGGCTGGGCACAAATCTGTGCTCCTTCTGTCTCAGCCTTCTAAGTATTGGGATTGCAAGACTGGGCTACCAGGCTTGGCTCTTATTTCTTTATTTTGAAACAGAATCTCACTAAGTTGCGGAGGGCCTAAGTTGCTAAAGCTGGCCGTAAATCATCAGTCCTCTGGTCTCAGCCTTCCAAAGTACTGGAATCATAAATGTGTGCCACAACGCCTGGCTTATTTTTTAATTTCATTTCGAAACAGAGTCTCCCTACACTTTGTTGTTGTTTTGGTGTTTGGTGTTAAGCCATCCCCAGATAAGCAAACTCCCAACTGTTCGCTAGTCTGAAGTGGAAGTTCTTTATATTTTGTTTCAACTGCAGACTTCAGCCTCCTCCAAACGAAATACATTGTGTATAGGAAATGGCTGTGAATCTTGTTCTAGTAATTGAAAAAAACTCACTCAACTTTAAGACAATGTTAGGTTTCATCTACTTGATTTACCAATTACAGGTGTTGAGGTTTCCAGCAGGGGGAAATTCAGGAGATAGAAATGATTATAAATTGTGAGGTCAATAGAAACTCTGTTCTTATTGCTTTTACCAGAATTGTTCTTGAAGACCTAATAATGCTACTACTTTGGGCAAAGGTGATGATTGTGGATAAATATAGACTTCCCAGAGAAAGGAGCCCACAATGGGGAATGGAGGTTTTAGCCGGGCATGGCGATGCACACTTGTAATCCCAGCATTTGGGAAGCTGAGACTGGAGGATTGTGGCTTTTGAGCCGAGGTACTGAAGGATGTGAAGCCTGATGCAATATGACTACTGTTAGGAAAAAGGCAATCGGAGGGATTGGCTGTAACTGAAAGTCAAATTGCTTTGGAAAGATGCTTACAGAAATGTCTAGACGAGTAAGCAAGACCTGCCCACTTCCTGTTTCACTGGAGCAGTGGAGCCTTCATTTCTTGTATCTCTTAAACGGAATTAATTAGTGAGCCTGTAAAAGGGAAACACCTTAGGCGGCATAGGAAGTGTGATTAGGCTTAGGCTAAGATTTTGATCAAGTAGGGGAGTGAATTAGGATGGGTTTGCTCATTTTGCAGGCTCTTCTAGAGAACGGAAGGGAGTTTCTGAAGGAAAAATAACATTTAGGTCATGATTACTAACCATCCAAGTATGATTTAACAGAAATCTAAATTTAATTTCAGGCATTAGTTTGTGAATTTCCTTGGCACTCTAATTATGTTGTCTTTTTTTTTTTTTTTTTTTTTGGTACTAGAGATTGAACTCAGAAACATTCTACCTTCAAGCTACACCCCCAGCCTTATTTTTATTTCAAAATAAGGTTTTAGCCGGGCATGGTGATGCACACTTGTAATCCCAGCATTTGGGAAGCTGAGACTGGAGGATTGTGGTTTGCAGACAGCATCAGCTACTTAGTGAGGCCTTTGCAATTCAGTGAGACCTTGTTTCAAAATAAAGAATAAGGCTGGAGCTGGGTGTGGTGGTGCAGTCTGGTAATCCCTGTGCTTGGAAGGCTGAGACTGGAGGATATCACAGGTTCGAAGAAGTTAGCCTCAGCTACTTAGTGAGGCTTTTAAAAAGCTTATAAAACTTAGTGAGACCCTGTTTCCAAATACAGTATAAAATAGGTCTAGTAGTATAGCCTGGAGGTAGAAAAGCTCCTGGGTTCCACCCCCAGTGCCACCAAAAAAAAAAAAAAAAAAAAAAAAGAATAAGGCCGGATGTGATGGTGCACATTTGTAATCCCAGCACTCTCGGGAGGCTGAGACTGGAGGATGGGATTCGCAGACACCCTCAGCTACTTAGTGAGGCCCTCTGCAACTTAGTGAGACCCTGTTTCAAAATAAAGAATAAAGGCCGGGCGTGGTGGCGCATGCTTGTAATCCCCATGCTTGGGAGGCTAAGACTGGAGGATCGCGCAGGTTCGAAGTCAGCCGCGCGCGCTGGTTTAGGAGACCGTTTCCAAATAAAAATGTAAAAATAGGTCTGGGAGTGTAGCCTGGAGGTAGAAGGGCTTCCGGGAACCCCAGTACCACCAAAAAAAAAAAAAAATAAAAAAGAATAAAAAATAGGGTGGAGGTGTAGCTTGGAGGTCGAAAACTCCTGGATTCCATCCCCAGACAGACCCACAAAAAAAAAAAAAAAAAGGGCCGGGAGTGTAGCTTGGAGGTAGAATGTGTTCTTGGGTTCCAACCCCAGTACCATTAAAAAAAAAAAAAAAAAAAAAGAGGGTCTTGCTAGATTGATGAGCGTCTCACTATTTGCTGTCTGCAATTCTCCTGTCTCAGTCTTCCCAGTACTAACATTACAGGTGTGTGGCCACATGCCTAGCTCTTTTGTCTTTTATGAGTCTTAACTTTTGTCCTTCAATGGTGGGCATGGTATACTGGTATAAGGAATATCAATTAGTCTTATTTGGTTTTGGTTTCTTTAAGTTATTCAAAATATAAAACCAGGAAGCTCTATTAGTTTAATTATAAATTTATAAAAGTGACAATCTAGATAAATAAGACCATATTTGAAAATTGTATCAAAGAGATGGGTGTGGTGGCCCACACTTGTAATCCCAGTTCTTGAGAGGCTGAGATAGGAGGATCACAGGTTCATGGCCAGCCTCAGCTACTTAGTGAGGCTCTCTGCAACTTAGTAAGATCCTATTTCAAAATAAAGAATAGAGGTGGGCGTGGTGGCGCACGCTTGTAACCCCAGCATTAGGGAGGCTGAAACAGGAGGATCAGTTCATGGAAAGCCTCATCTACTTAGTGAGGCCCTCCACAACTCAGTGAGACCCTGTTTCAAAATAAAGAAGAAAAAATAGGGCAGGGGGTGTAGCTCAGAGCTCGAATGCCACTGGTTTCCATCCCCAGACCTGCAGAAAGAAAAAGAAAGAAAGAAAGAAAGAAAAAATAAAAAATAAAAAGCTGGGTGTGGTGGCACACTTTTATAATCCCAGAATTTGGGAAACTGAGACAGGAGGATCACTGTTCCAGGACAGCCTCAGCTACTTAGTGAAGCCTATTACAACTTAGTGAGATCTTGATTCAAAATAAAGAATAAAAAAATAGGGCTGGGATATAGCTCAGAGGTAGAATTCTCCTGGGTTCACATACTTACACCAGAAAAAAAAAAAAAAAAAAGGATAAAAATAGGGCTGGGAGCATAGTATAATTTGCATTGCATTGTATAACGCCCCCAAGTTCAATCCCTAGTATTGCAACAACAACAAAAATTGTGTCAAAGGTAGATTAAAAGTATCTTAAATTATCTTAAATTTGAACATTAATTTTTTTTTTTGGTACTTGGGATTGGAAGCAGAGGCAGTTCACTCCAAGCTGTACCCGCAGTCCGATTTTATTTCCTTTTTGGAAACAAGTTCTCCCTAGGTTGCAGAGAGCCTCCCAAAGTTGCTGAGGCTGAATTTGGACCTGCTATTCTCTGTCTCAGTTTCCCAAGTACTGAGATTACAAGGGTGAACCACCACCATGCCTGGCTTGAACATTAATCTTTTTTTTTTTTTTTATGATACAGGGGTCCTGGAAACCCTTCTATCTCTGGCCTACACTCCCAGACTTTATACAGGGTCTCTTAAGCCAGTGCCACTGGCTTTGAACCACCACCATCCTCCTGTCTCTGCCTCCCAAGCGCAGGGATTACAAGCATGCGCCACCATGCCTGGCGAACATTAATCTTTTGAACAAGTAGCAAATTAGAACTAGGGTTAGATATTGACCTCAGAGTTTATTATCCATATATATTTGTGCTGTGTGTGTGTGTGTGTGTGTGTGTGTGTGTGTGTGTGTGTGTGTGTTACTGGGGATTGAACTAAGGGGAATTCTATCTTCAGGCTATCCCAGCCTCATTTTTAAAATTAATTAATTAATTAATTAATTAATGGTTCTGGTGATGGACCCCAGGGATTTTCTACTTCTGGGCTATATACTCCCAGACCTATTTTATATTTTATGTGGAAACAGGGTCTCACTAAGTTGCTGAGAGCCTCACTAAGTAGCTCTTAAGTGAACCTGCACAATCCTGTCTCAGCCTCCAAGTACTGGGATTACAAGCATGTGCCACCATGCTGGGCCCCTGTTTTATTTTTTATTTTGAAACAGGGTTTCCCTAAATTGCTGAAGCCTGTCGCAAACCTGTGACCAGCCTCCTGTCTCAGCCTCCCAAGTACTGAGATTACAAGTGTGAGCCACCACCCTGCCTGGCTTATTTTGTACTTTTAAACTTCTTTTCATAGAATTTTTTTCTCAAAGCTGAAGTATAGTATATAACTGTACATTAAGAGTAAAACAAAGCCAGCCAGTAAACCTGCTTACTTGAATGTGTTTCTGCAGTAGTAAAGCCATGTTATGAGTCTTAAGGACATTGAAGTCATTAAGGTCCCTGAAAATGGCTACAGCAAAAAATAAATAAATAAATAAATAAATAAAACAGGTGTCGTGTGTGTGTGATAAAATTATTACTTCCAGCTTCATGTGTGAAATAATTCATTTTTATGAAAAGGACTTAGTTCTCAGAGTTATAAAAGTGTCAATCACCTGTTCTAATGCAAGTATTGAATTTATCGCTGCACAGGCAGCATAGCTGTGTACTTGCATGTGTGGGAGAAAATAAAAGAAAATCTGAACAGACAACGGTGAATACAAAGCCAAACAATTAGGTGAAAGTTACAGTGATTAAGAACTTCTAAGCATTTATGAGTTCTTTGTTTTTCTACACTAATAACCAGTTACTTTATTTTGGAGGTAGAGACCAGGTGGTAGATTACTCGAGTGAGCATTCATTAAAAACTAAAGAAGAATCAAATTAGGTTATTGTGCCACTTAGGAAGGCTGGAAGCGTGCTGGCTGTGAGTGTACACCATTCAGACTGATCTGGGGGAAAAGGGGTTGTGTAAACCTAAGAGATTAAATTTTGGTCTCAAACACAGAATATACCCAAGAATGAACTGAAATTTTTGTAAAGATGTAAGCTTATATATAGTTTTTTATTTTATTTATTTGAGGGGGCAGATAGTAGGGATTGAACCCAGGGACATTTTACCTCCAAGTTAAATCCCCAGCCATTTTGTTTTATTTTTGTGGCACTGGTGATTGAAACTGAAACCAGGGGCATTCTTTTTTTATTTTTTGGGGGGGTGGTGGTGGTGCAGGGATGGAACCCAGGGACATTCGACCTCTGAGCTACACCACCTTCCCCCTGTTTTTTATTCATTTTGAAACAGGGTCTCACTAAGTTGCAGAGGGCTTCACTATTTTTATTCTTTATTTAGAAGCAGGGTCTCACTGAGTTGCAGAGGGCCTGAGGAGCTGAGGCTGTCCATGAACCGTGATCCTCCTGGCTCAGCCTCCTGAATGCTGGGATTACAAATGGGAGCCACTAAGCCTGGCTTTATTCTTTAGTTTTGAATCAGGGTCTCACTAGGTTGTAGAGGGCCATCTTTGCCTAGGAACAGTCGAGCACAGTGTGGGGACCATAACAGAGGCGGACATCACCTGAGCTCACCCATGCTCTAACTGGAGGAAATGGACCTCTGTCTCGAGGACCTAGAGGTCAGAGAGAGTGCGTAAGCCATGGTTGGTGGCAGCAGCTGTGTTTAGTCATGTCTTTTCCCTATATAATGTTATTTTTTTGTTTCATTTGCTTCTTAAAATCTAGTTGAATTAATTCAAGTGTAAGGAATTATTTATAAGAGGCATCCTAAAAGACAATTGACTTAGAGATGAGTGAAATATTTATTTTGTATTCTAACAGATGCGAGGTAGTTAAGGTTACTGTATCTGTCAAGTGGCTTATTATCAGTTGTTTAGGGAAATTTTTATTTTCTTTAATAATTAATTGTATATTATAATTATTAGATATATACTTCTCCACCAGGCAGTTATCTGGCTTGTGTTTCCACTTTTATCTCCTACTGTAGCTCTGCATATACTCATATTCTAGCCAGATTAGTCTTGAACAAGTTCTGTGCTTTGTCTTCATGGAAAGTTTTTGAATGCCAAGTGAAAATCATTCGTGTTCTGAAGAGGATCAAGCGAGGGAGCATCAGGTTAGACGGAATCCTGGGCGCCGAGTGGAGAGCGGGAGGCCAGAGTGGAAACCACTAGGCAGCGAGGCCAGCGTGTCAAGGGAGGAGAGAGCGGATCGCAGGTAGATTTGGGAAGTGAGTCAGTAGGAAAGTGTGGAAGGTGCATGTGAGAAATATGAGAGATGTTGGATTTCTAATCAGTCACTAGTCCAGAGGCTCCTTTTATGGAGATGGGAGAGGAGTAGAGAATGTTGAGCTTTTGACTCAACATTCTCTACTCAACATTCTCTACTCAACATTCTATTCATTGAGAGTTTGAAAGGGCTGAAATGTCAAGTTGAGGTGTCTGCCAGATACATAGATCTATTTAGAAAGAAGTCTAGGCAGGGTGGGTAGAGAAACTGGGACTTGAGGACACATATATATGACATGGTGTGTTTGTGGTCTTTAAAGTATCTTTTTTTTCTGTGGATGGTGATGAGTCAGGAAATGCCTAAGGCCACATTAGGAACTCTCAGTACTGAGGGTCGGGCTATAGAGGAGAAGCTGGAAAAGGCGAGCAGAGAGGAGGCCAAGGAGCTAAGCAGGAGGGCCAGGAGAGGCTTTGAATGGGGGCCTGACCACTTGTATGGAGTGGAGTGTCTACTGGCTTTATCAGCCTGGAGGTCACTGATAACCTTAGCAATATCAGCTGAGCTGGACAGGGGATCACAGGTTTGAGGACAGCCTCAGCTACTCCACAAGTTACTGAGACCCTGTTTCAAAATAAAGAATAAAACATAGGGCTGGGGGTGTAGTTCAGAGGTAGGATGCCCCTGGGTTCCATCCCCAGCACCGCACACACACACAAAAGTTGCCAGGCGTGGTGGTGCACACTTGTAATCCCAGCATTTGGAAAGCTGAGACCAGAGATCACGGTTCATGGACAGCCTCAGCATAATAATAACAATAATAGTTATTATTATTATTATCATTATTATTTTTTTGTGGTACTGGAGATTGAACCCAGGGGCATTCTATTTTTTTATTCTTTTTTTTCCATTACTGGGGATGGAACCCAGTAGCATTCTACCTCTGAGCTATACCTCCAGCCCAATTTTTTTTATTCATTCTTTTGAAACAGGGTCTCATTAAGTTGCAGAGGACCTCACTAAGTAGCGGAGGCTGGTTGTGAACCTGCCATCTTCCAGTCCCAGCCTCCCAAGTGTTGGGATTACAAGTGTATGCCACCATGCCTGGACTATTTTATTTTTTATTTGGAATCAGGCTCTCACTAAGTTGCTGAGAACCTTACTTAAATTGCTGAGGCTGGCTTCGAACCTGCAATCATCCTGTCTCAGCCTCCCAAGAACTGGGATTGCTGGCACACAGCATGCCATGGCCAGGCTGTGACTTTTCTATTATCTACTTTTTTGATAGTTTTGTTTATGTGTCTCTGCTATAATAAAGCAAGCCCCATGTGAGTAAAGACCGCTGTCCTATTCATCTTTTTTATCCACTACAATATTAAGTAGACTGCTGCTTCATAATAGTCATTTAATAAATCCTTCTATTGGATGAGTAAATGCACTTAATATAATTAATAAACCCTAACTCTACTGCTACTGATTTTAGATGGCTAAAAATATTCTTTAAAATGTGTTATCCTTTGGAACATTTACTATTATTTGGTGTATAGTTGACAGAAAATAAAGCTTACAGTCACTAAAATTGCTGGGAGATACAGCATTCTCTACCACATTTGGCAATGTGACTAAAACCCTATTCTTTATTTTTTTTATTTATTTTGAAACAGGGTCTTATTGAGTTGCAAAGGGCCTCAGTAAGTAGCCGAGGCTGTTGGTGAACTGTGATCCTCAAGTCTCAGCCTCCCCAATGCTGGGATTACAAATGTGTGCCACCACGCCCAGCTTCCCAGCCCTATTTTTTATTCTGTATTTTGAAACAGTGTCTCACTAAGTTGTGGAGGGCCTCACTAAGTAGCTGAGGCTGGTGTGAACCACTATCCTCTCTCAGCCTTCCAAGTGCTGGGATTACAAGCGTGTATCACAACTTCTGGCTTGTCTCTAGCTTTTTAAACCCCTTTGACTCTAGCTCTGGTATGGCAAGGCAGTGGTTACAGTTATTTATTTATTTATTTTTTGGTGGTACTGGGGGTGTAACCCAGGGGCTTTCTACCTCTGGGCTATGCTCCCAGACCTATTTTATATTTTATTTGGAAGCAGGGTCTCACTAAGTTGCTGAGAGCCTCACTAAGTAGCTGAGGCTGGCTTCGAACCTGTGTGATCCTCCTGTCTCAGCCTCCCAAGCGTGGGGATTACAGGCGAGTACAGCCACCACGCCCGGCTTACAGTGATGTTTTTTAGTTATAATGTCTTCAATGTCAAAATAGAGTGTTAAGAATTTTTTCCTGATACAGGTTACCAGCTAGGGTTTATTATTATTTTTTTTTTCTTTTTGGTGGTACTGAGGGTGGAACCCAGTGGCTTTTCTACCTCCAGGCTATATTCCCAGACCAATTTTTATATTTTATTTGGCAACAGGGTCTCACTAAGTTGCTGAGAGCCTCACTAAGTAGCTGAGGCTGGCTTCGAACCTGTGTAATCCTCCTGTCTTAGCCTCCCAAGCGTGGGGATTATAAGCGTGCGCCACTACACCTGGCTACCAGCTAGACTTTTGCAAGATAAATTCTACAAGATAAACATATTGAGAATTTTTCTTCTAATGTTGTAACTAAAGCCAAGTACTTTGGCCTACATCTGCCATCCCGGTGACTTGGGACGGTGAGGCTAGAGGACCATAAGTTCAAGGCCAGCCTGGGTGGGTTTAGCGAGAATCTTTCTCAAAATAAAAAAACAAAAAACTGGGGTTGTATCTCAGTGGTAGAGTGTGTCTAGGTTCAATCTCCAGTACTACAAAGATAACTATAATAAAATAGTGTAGTAACTCAGTAATTTTTCTCACAAATAAAGTTCAAGCTTGAATAAAATTTGCCTTTTGACATTTAACTTGGTGTGTTACAATTTTTCCCCCATAGTTCTGCATCTACTTGGGAAGCTGAGACAGGAGAATTACAGGTTCGAGGCCAGCACTCTGCAAATCTGTGAGGCACTCTTCAATTTAGTGAGACTCTGCTTCAAAATTAAAAAAAAAAAAAAAGGCCTGACATGGTGGCACATGGTTGAAATCCCAGTACTTGGGAGGCTGAGACAGGAAGATCGTGCAGGTTTGAAGCCAGCCTCAGCTACTTATTGAGGCTCTTAGCAACTTACTGAGACCCTTTTTCCAAATAAAACATAAAATAGGTCTGGGAGTGTATCCTGGAAGTAGAATACCCCTGGGTTCCATTCCTATACCACCAAAAATAAATAAATAAATAAATAAATAAATAAATAAATAAATGAATGGACTGGGATGTAATTTAGTAACTCAGAGGTGAATGCCCCTGGGTTTAATTCCCAGCAGCACCACAAAATTTCCCCTAGGCTTCAGTCATTTCACAGGGTTTATACTGTTGTTTCTTTTATTTCTGCCAGAAATTCGTGTAGGTGAGAAGTTGTAAGAAGGCTGTGATGCTGGGCATGTAGAGTCTTGCCAAAATCTGTCCCTTTGTTTTGTTAAAAATAATATCCCAGCTGGGTGTGGTGGCGCACACTTATAATCCCAACATTCAGGAAGCTGAGACCGAAGGTAGAAGGACTTCCAGGAACCCCAGTACCAACACACACACACACACACACACACACACACACACACACACACACACACACACAAATAAATAAATAAAAAATATGGCAGGAGTTGTACCTCAGAGGTTGAATGCCCCTGGGTTTCATCCCCAGACCTGCAAATCAGCAGCAGCAGCAGCAGCAGCAGCAGCAAATTTAGGACTCAGAGCCAGGTGTGGTGTTGCATGCCTGTAACCCCAGTACTTGGGAGGCTGAGACAGGAAGATGGAAGGTTAAGGCCAGCCTTCAGCAACTTTGGGAGACCCTCTTTTCTTTATTTTTTTCAGTACTAGGGATGGAACCCAGGGGCATTCTACCTCTGAGCTACAACCCCAGCCCTATTTTTTATTCTTTATTTTGAAACAGGGTCTTACTGAGCTGCAAAGGGCCTCACTAAGAAGCTGAGACTGTCTGAAAACCGTGATCTCCTGTCTCAGACTACCAAATGCTGGGATTACAAGCGTGCGCCACCACACCTGGCTGACCCTCTTTCAAAATAAAAGAGGAGCTGTGTGTGGTGATATATGCCTGTAATCCAGTGCATGGGAGGCTGAGACAGGAAGATTGCAGACTTAAGGACAGCCTCAGCAGATAGTGAGACTATCATCAACCTAGCATGACCCTGTTTCCAAATAAAAGTAAAATAGGGCTGGAGGGTAGCTTGGAGGTAGAATGCTCAGGACCGCAATATTCAGTCCCCAGGGCAATAAATAAATAAATAGAGTCAGTCAGTCTGGGTTATAACTTGGAGGTAGAATGTCCCTGGGTTCAGTCCTTAGTACTAAAAATAATAATAATAAAAGACTCAGCTATAAAGCTCTAAGTTCTCTTTTATTTACTTCGTCTTCCTGTCTTCTCTCACTGCAGTTAGGGTACAAAGTAGTACCAGTTCAAGCAGTCATCCATTAAATAAACCTTAAGTGCCTGAGTCTGAGGAAGCTCCAGGCACTGGGGAGCTAAGGCAGCTGTGGCCCAGATGGGCGCTGAACTGTGGAGGGAGCGCTGTCCATCACTGGTGGGAGTGTCTTCCCGGGAGTCACTGTCGTCACCAACTGGGAGGCCGCTTCTCTGCTAGGAAGATGCGGTGTGTGTATTTAGGAGGATGCTTATTCCCTTTCACTGACTATGTTGCATTTCTCAAGGCATGTTAGAAACATGTAGAAGAATGTTTGATACATAGTTGAACTACTATAAACAAACCTTCATGGAGTACTTTCTGTGTGCCAGACTATAGAAATTGCATTATAGTAATTTTTTAATTATTTTTATTTTTGGTGGTACTGGGGATGGATCCCAGGGGCTTTCTACTTCTGGGCTGCATTCCCAGACCTATGTAGTATTTTAATTTGGAAACAGGGTCTAACTAAGCTGCAGAGAGCCTCACTAAGTAGCTGAGGCTGGCTTCTGTCTCAGCAAATAGTTCATATTTGCTGTTTTAGTTTAGTGCCTCCAAAGGACTCATATTTTAGATTGAAATGAAGAGATTTACTTTTTTCCCATGTAAAGATTGAAGGGAGACTGACTGTGTTTGGGGCCTGAGCGTATGGCTGCATAGTCCTGGGGATTCAGAGTTATGGCCTTGTCATCGTGATGACTGCAGGGGCCCTGGTTGGAGGAGTACAGTGCTGCCTCCATGTCGCTTGTAAAGATTCTTTCTGCAATTTGTGATATTTGAGATCCAAGATCCCACAGTAGAGCCAGAGGATGATTGTTGACTTGAAATATTATTTATGTTCTTGGTGTAGGCACTGAAATGGTCCATTTTGGAGTTGAAGATCATCAAAATGAGTACTTCACAACTCAGTGAGACCCTGTTTCAAAAAAGGATAAAAAAAATAGGGCCGAGGGTGTAGCTCAGAGTTAGAATGCTCCCGGGTTCCATCTCCAGTACCGGGGCGGGGGAAAAAAAATAGTAGTATTTCAGGTAGGCGATTGAATCATGTTGTAGAACAACACGATTCTTGTTTCGCTATAGAGTAGTGTTTTGCTGTGGAGTGCAGAGGTGAGGGGCGTTCCTGAAGCCCCACATAACTTGTGTTTGAATCCTGGCTGTGCTCTTCACTTAGTGCCTCCGTGTCTCCGCTGGGTCACAGTATCTGTCTCTTGGGCTCTGTGAAGATTTAAAGAGTTAATATAAAGCGCGTATGGTGTGACACAGCGAGCCTCGTTTGCGTTATTCTGCCTTTGGGAACGCAGAGCTCAGGCTGTGTTTGCCCTGGTTAGTTTATGTGTTCAATATATGTGGCTCAGCCTCCAGGAGGTTACCGCAGGAAGGATCTGCCAGGCCGCCACTGCAGGGAGGTGGGAACTTGCTATTCCTTATCAGAAGAGCAGGGCAAATACAACAGATGTCAAGATTAGACTTGAACTTATTCCTGTTACTGTCAGTGAACCATAGTGTTGTTGGTATTTACCAGGGCACTCAAGGACATTGAAGTCAGACTCTGCAGTTGAGTCCCTGTGCCTCAGCAGCTCCTTCTGAACTTGTAGCTAAAGCAGAGTCCATTATTAGAAAGATGAAAGCACAGAAGTAGTACAGACCATCATATATGATACAGGATTTAGAGGTTCTATAGAAGTATTTTTGAATTATGAGATTTTGGCTCCCTGTGCTACTGAATTTATTTCTTGATTTTCATGGTACTGTTATAAAGTTGAACTGGTCATATATTAACTGGTGTTTATCTGATGCTTCCTTTCTTTTCCTTTCTGGTACTGGAGATTGATCTCGGTGGACATCCCATCCATTTATTCATTTTTTAAATTTTGAGACAATGTCTTTTTTTTTTTTTTTTTTGCGGTACTGGGGGTAGAACCCAGGGACATTCTACCTCTGAGTGACACCCCCAGCCCTAATTTTTTATTCTTTATTTTTGAAACAGAGTCTCACTGAGTTGCAAGGGGCCTCACTAAGTAGATGAGGCTGTCTGCGCGCTGACCCCCGATACTGGGATTACAAGCGTGCACCACTACACCCGGCCCAAAGTTTGAGACAGTATCTTCTTAAATTGCCCTTTCTGGCCATGAATGTGTAATTCTCCTGCCTCCGTCTTCTGGAGTAGTTGGGATTGCAGATGTATGCCACTGCACATGGGTTACCGCATGCTTTCTTTAGGGGAAATGTAGACATGATTCAGGTATATGAAAATCTTTGTTATCCCAGAGAAGAAGAAGACATTAATTTGTAGCAGAAGAAATTGAGATAATGTGAATAGATTTATAGATTTTTATGCTTAACAACTTTTGAAAGGGTAAAGGTAAAGTTGAAGTCTCTTTGTTTCTAGCCCCTAAATTTATTTACTTTATTTTGGTTTGGTGCCTGGGGATTGAACTCAGAGCCTTGTGCATGTTGGGCCATCACTCTACTACTGATCCACACCCCTTGCCTTTTTCTTTCGAGATAGTCTTGCTAAGTGGCCCAAGCTGGCCTCAAAATTTTGTTCCTTTTACCTCAGCCTCCTGAGTAGCCGGGATTAAAGGTGTGTGCCACTGTGCCAGGCTTACTGCTCTTTTAAATTTTTTTGCCTTAGCTGCGTGTGGTGGCGCACGCTTGTAATCCCCACGCTTGGGAGGCTGAGACAAGAGGATCGCACAGGTTTGAAGTCAGCCTCAGCTACTTAGTGAGGCTCTTGGCAACTTAGTGAGACCCTGTTTCCAAATAAAGTATAAAATAATAGGTCTGAGAGTATAGCCTGGAGGTAGAAAGCCTCTGGGTTCCACCCCCAGCACCACCAAAGGCGGGGTGGGGGTGGGGGTGTGGGGTGTGGGTGTGGGGTGTGGGTGTGGGTGTGTGGGGTGTGTGGGGGTGGGGTGTGGGTGTGGGTGTGGGGGGGTGGGGGGGAGGTTAGCAAGTAAGGTGTGGCGGTGCACACTTGTAATCCCAGTACTTGGAATTGGGAGGCTGAGACAGGAGAATGGCAGGTTCATGGCCAACCCCAGCTAGTTAGTGAGGCCTTCCACTACTTAGCCAGAACCCGAGTCAACATAAAGAGTAAAAAACAGGGCAGGGAGTGTAACTCGAAGGTAGAATGCCCCGGGTTCAATCCCTAGTATCACAAAACCAAACCAAACCAAAAAACCGTTAACATGGTTGTAATTGATAAATGATATAAGGATCAAAGAATGACTTTAAAATCTTTTATTTTCTTTGTAATATTGTGAACTTCTTGACACTCCTTAGTTTATTTCTATCTAGTATAGAGTACATAAGCTAAGGTATAAACAGTGAACCCTGGGAGTGGGGTACGAAGGGAATACACCAAGTGCTGTGTGCATGTATGTGTGTGTAATTATAAGGTACCAATAAAATTATTCAAAAAACAATTAGCCAGTGTGATAGCGCACACTTGTAATCCCAGCACTTGGGAGGCTGAGACAGGAGCACCGTAGGTTCATGGCCAGTGCAGCTATTTAATGAGACCGTGTTTCTAAATAAAGAATAAAACATAGGGCTGGGGGTATAGCTCAGAGGTAGAATGCCCCCAGGTCCAATACCCAGTACTGGAAAAAAAAAAAAAAGAACAAAAAGAAAAAAAACGAACAGTAGCTTTCTTTTCCTGTTAAAGCCAGAATAATAGTCCTGAGTTAGTGTATAACATTAGGTGCTCACAAGGGACCGGACACAGTATGTCATCCTTTATGTTAGCTAACTTCATCCTTAGTTATGTTAGCTAACTGTGAGACAGACACTCTTGAGGGTGTAGAGAAGCTTGCTGTGCAGGGCCAGTAAATAGCAGCACTGGGCTCTGCCCAAGGTCTTTGTGATTCCAGAGCCCGAATCTTTTATTTATTTGTTTGTTTGTTTGTTTGTTTTACTTTTTTTGCTGTGCTAGGGATTGAACCCAGGGTTCAAATATGCCAAGCCAGTTCTCAGCCATAGTTCATATCCTCGTTGGTAAAATTTAAGAAGAAACTAAAATTCCCATTATCTTAGCTCTTTGCATTTTGGGGGTCTAGTTCATATTTTATAAAGTTCTTTAAAGGGTTTATAAGTTTATTAAGGGAAACTGCCTTGAATATAACATATTTTGACTTCAGAATTGGTTTCTAATTTAGAAACGTCAAAGCGGTCCAAGTTTAGCAAAAACCACATGCTAATTTGTTGATATTTTTCTCTAAGTTCATTTTTTTCCTTTTCTTTTTTAAAACCTCTTCCTTCAGAGGAGCCTGTACTTTGCATTGTTGATAGAAAAAAAAAGCAAGGAAGTTTCTTTTTGTCAAGAGAGGAAATGGCTGTTAGTTTGGGACTTCATCCATATTAGGTATAAACTAAATATAGACGTAATCCAGGAGTGAAGTCACATCTATAAAGTTTCTTAGGCTGAGCTAGTGAGATCAACCAGTACTTTTGAAATGACCCCACAATCCCTTACTTTTGACTGTGTGTGTGTGTGTGTGTGTGTGTGTGTGTGTGTGTGTGTGTGTTACTGGTGATGGAACCCAGGGCCTGCATTCTATCTCTGAGCTCCACCCCAGCCCTATTTTTTATTCTTTATTTTGAAACAGGGTCTCACTGAGTTGCAGAGGGCCTCACTAAGTAGCTGAGGCTGTCCACAAACCACAATCCTCTTGTCTCAGCCTCCCAAATGCTAGGATTACAAGTGTGCGCCACCACGCCTGGCTTTTGGCTCATTTAAATGGTTATCTAACTGATTAGCCCTATGGTCTGCTTTACTTTCCCCCATTAAAAAACAAAACAAAATGAAAAATCAGCCAGGCGTGGCGCTTGGGAGGCGGAGACAGGAGGATCGCACAGGTTCTAAGCCAGCCTCAGCTACTTAGTGAGGCTCTCAGCAACTTAGTGAGACCCTGTTTCCAAATAACATATAAAATGGGTCTGGGAGTATAGCCTGGAGGTAGAAAGCCTCTGGGTTCCACCCCCAGTAACACACACACACACACACACACACACACACACACACACACATCAAACTATATAGAAAGAATTGTTCTATAAAACAAGTATTAACATTTATTTTTATTTCTCTTCCTGTTCTTTTTTTTTTTTTTGGTAATGTGAATTGACCCCAAGGGTATTCTACCTCTGAGCTACAGCCCCCACTCTATTTTATTTTTAAATATTTATCTATTTATTTATTTTTGCGGTGCTGGGGATGGAACCCAGGGGAATTCAACCTCCGAGCTATACCCCCAGTCCTATTTTTTATTCTTCATTTTGAAACAGTGTCTCACTAAGTTGAGGAGGCTGGCCTTGAACCCGCAACCTTTTTTTTTTTTTTTTTTTTGGGTGTGGTACTGGGGGTGGAACCCAGAGACTTTTTACCTCTGGGCTACAATTCCAGACCTATTTATATTTTATTTGGAAACAGGGTCTCACTAAGTTGCTGAGAGCCTCAGTAAGTAGCTGAGGCTGGCTTTGAACCTGTATGACCCTCCTGTCTCAGCCTCCGAAGCGCAGGGATTACAAGCGTGCACCACCACGCCCGGCTGAACCCTCAATCTTTCTGTCTTAGCCTCCTTAGTTCTGGGATTACCGGTATGTGCCAGATGCCTGGCTTGTTTTTATTTTTTCACTCCATTATTTTCCCATCACCAGTTTTTTTTGTTGTTGTTGGTTTTATCCTTCAGCTTTTCTCACAGATATTTTTACAATGAGGCTGGATGGACTTAAGTAAGAAGCATGTGTTACTTAATATTTTCTTGGGTTATTTAGCTTTTAATCATTAGGTTAAATCTCATTGTGGCAACATGGTAATAGGATTTCTTCTGATTGGCTGGTTATTGAGATTGTTGTAGAACAGAAATGATGAAATAAATGTCCTGTTTCTGGTCAGAGCACATGTTGTTCTCAAGCAAGGACTTTTAAAAGATCCTGAAAGCACTTACTCACAACGACTGTTTTCAGCTTTTGTGGCGTTTCCTAGAGCTGTCTGCAGGCGTGCCAAGACACTCTGCCACTTCTGAATGAGCTGTGCTTTGGGAGGGAAGAATTATATATGCTTATGTCTATCTTTGTGTGTGTGTGTGGTACTGGGGGTGGAACCCAGAGGCTTTTCTACCTCTGGGCTACACTCCCAGACCTATTTTATATTTTATTTGGAAAGAGAGTCTCACTAAGTTGCTGAGAGCCTCACTAAGTAGCTGAGGCTGGCTTTGAACCTGTGTGACCCTCCTGTCTCAGCTTCCCAAGCGCGGGGATTACAAGCGTGCGCCACCATGGCCGGCTGCTTATGGCTATCTTATTGAAATAGTTTGGGGTACAATAACTATAAAACTTTAGTGCTGAGCAGGCGTGGTGGTACGCGCTTATAATCCCAGCATTTGGGAGGCTGAGACAGGAGGATCCAGGTTTGCGGACAGCCTCATCCACTTAGGCCCTTTGCAATTCAGTGAGACCCTGTTTCAAAATAAAGAATAAAAGATAGGGCTAGGGGGTGTAGCTCGAAGGTAGAATGCTCCTGGGTTCCATCCCCTGTACTGCAAAAAATAAAATAAAAACAAAACAAAACCCAAAAAACATTTTAGTGCTTAGCCAGGTGTGGTGGCACACGCTTATAATCCCAGTACTTGGGAGGCTGAGAAAGGAGGATCACAGGTTTGAGGGTAGCCTCAGCTATTTAGTGAGGCCCTCCACAACTTAGTGAGACCCTGTTTCAAAATAAAGAATAAAAAAGTAGGGCTGGGAGTGTAGCACAGAGGTAGAATGTCCCTGGATTCGATCCCTAGTACCCCCCAATAAATACATACATACATATATACATAAATAAATAATATTTTAGCTTAACATTTTCCAGAGCTTTGAGGGAGTCAGCCCTGTAGGGCTCACCTCAGGCATCTTCCGAGTCCGTCTCTGGTCTCCGTCCTCCCTCAGCGGAGCGAGCCTTCCTGCTGTGTGTGAGCAGCTAGTGTGTTACACACTCCGCCGTCAGCGGACCCCTTTGTCATCACATCTCTGCTCCTGGCTGGGATGTGCACTCCAGGAGCTCAGGGATCAGGAACTGTTTTCTTCATTTTAAAAATTTTCCATCTATACACTTTGGTATATAGGAGATAATTTATTAATTCAGTAAGCATCTGTTAGCATTTTTGGGCAGATGGGGTGCCTAGTACAGTGGTAGTAGCACGTTATAGGATAGTGATTCTATTTCTGCTGTGGTGGTCTGTGTTACTTCATAGTAAAATGCCAGAGCTAAGGTAGTATTCGGTTTTTGAACTTGGGAACATGTAATTTGGGTTTAACTAGCTGCTCATTTTATAGCCATTGGTCCAACTTAATAACAGATTGGTGCAGAGGATTAGAATCTTCAAATTATATAACTGGAAGCCAGTTCAGCTCCTGAGTATATTATGACTGATTAGCTGTTCTTGTCTGTAAAGTGGGTGTGTTTCATAAGCAGTAATGTCTGGTTTAGCCTGGGTTTATTTTTATACCAAGGTAGCTCCTCAAACTTCAGTGTGATTAAGAAAAACTCAAGGTAACTGAGTATGATGGTACATGCTTGTAATCCCCAGTACTTGGGAGGCTGAGACAGGAGGATCACTGGTTTGCAGACAGCCTCAGCTACTTAGTAGGGCCCTCTGCCTGAGTGAACCTTTGTTTCAAAATAAGGAATAAAAAATAGGACTGGAAGCCGGGCGTGGTGGTGCACACTTGTAATCCCGCGCTTGGGAGGCGGAGACAGGAGGATTGTGCAGGTTCAAAGCCAGCCGCGCTGGCTTAAGAGACTCTGTTTCCAAATAAAAAAATATAAAATAGGTCTGGGAGTGTAGCCCGGAGGTAGAAGGGCTTCCAGGAACCCCAGTACCACCAAAAAAAAAAAAAAAAACCCAAAACAAAACAAAACAACAAAAAAAATAGGACTGGAGCTGGGTATGGTGGTGCACACTTGTAATCCCTGTGCTTGTGAGACAGGAGGATCACTAAGGTTCAAAACCAGCCTCAGCTGGCTTAAGAGACCCTGTTTTCAAATAAAAATATAAAATAGGTCTGGGAGTATAGCCCAGAGGTAGAAGGCCCATGGGTTCCTTCTGCAGTACCACACACACACACACACACACACACACACACACACACACACCAAAAAAAAACAGGACTGGAGGTATAGGTTGGAGTTAGAAAGCCCTGGGTTCTTTCCCTAATCACACACACACACACACACACACACACACACACACACACACACACACAACTTTGTTGTAAGGATATACATCATGATAGCCTAATAGCTAAATTTTGAACCTCTAAATGACTAAAAATTAGATTAATTTGTGTGTATGTGGGATGATACTGGGGATGGAGACCAGGGGCACGCTACCTCTCAGCTAAACCCCAGCCCTGTTTTAGTTTTTATTTTGAAGCAGGGTCTTGCTAAGTTGTTGAGACTGGCTGTGAACCTGCTATCCTCCTGTCTCAGCTTCCCAGTACTGGAATTACAGGTGTGTGCCACCTTGCATGACAGAAACTGGATTTTTAACCCTACTGCTGGATTCTTGGACTGCCTAGTTAAAATTGCTTGGTTTGGGAACTTAGTGAACAGAAGTAGCCCTTAGTCACTATATTTAGGTAGCTGCCATAAGCACAGTTGGAGGAAGAGGAGTATTTCTTAAGCATTTCATTGTTTTCTTCCACTCCCAGTATTCTAAATCTAGTTTATACTGCATACACCGTGTGTGTGTGTGTGTGTGTGTGTGTGTGTGTGTGTGTGTTACTGAGGATTGAACCAGTCTAGAAAGTTGATTATGGTCTGGCCCCTGCTGCTGAGGACTTTATCTGTACTCACAGCACTAGCCACATACTAGATTTTTTCATCTTAGAGTTTGTCCATGACTATCTTATCTAGAGTAGGTGCTCCTCACCCTTTTCCTGAGTACTTTGTTTCCATTAGGCACTTACCTCTATAAGTGTGTGTAGGTGTGTGTGTGTGTGTGTATACATATATATTTATTTTATGGAACTGAGGATTAAACCCAGAGGCATTCTACCTCTGAGCTAAACCCCCAGTCTGATTTTATTTTTATTTGGAAACAGGGTCTCTCTGAGTTGCTGAGAGCCTCGAACCTGTGATCCTCCTGTCTCAGCCTCCCAAGTACTGGGATTACTATCGTGCACCACCATGCCTGGCTGTAGCTTATAATTATTATTATTATTATTTTTTTGTGGTACTGGAGTTCTTGGAAGCCCTTTTACCTCTGGGCTACACTCCCAGACCTATTTTATTTATTTTTATTTGGAAACAGGGTCTCTTAAGCCAGCAAGGCTGGCTTCGAACCTGCACAATCCTCCTGTCTCCGCCTCCCAAGCGTGGGGATTACAAGCGTGCGTCACCACGCCTGGCTGTAGCTTATAATTTTTAACTTGATATACTTGCTTAGTTTCCTCCACAAAATCTAAGTTTCAGGAGGCCAGGTAGTGGCTTTCTCACTGCCAGTTGTCTCCCTGGTGCAGGTCCAGTGCTAGAAGGAGTGGCCCTGGGTGAGCGCATCAGGTCCTGGGTAGGGAGGTGTATTGAGAGGGGCCCTGTGAGGGAAGGACATGCTCACTCGGAGTTCCAGTGGCAGGTGCTGCGGCCCCTGGGTCTTAGACTGAACAGCAACCTTGGAAAATAGAATTGTCTGTAACAGACCGGGCGTGGTGGCGCACGCTTGTAATCCCCATGCTTGGGAGGCGGAGACATGAGGATCCTGCAGGTTTGAAGACAGCCGCGCTGGCTTAAGAGACCCTGTTTCCAAAAATAAAATAGGTTTGGGAGTGTAGCCCAGAGATAAAAGGGCTTCCAGGAACCCCAGTACCACCAACAAAAAACAAAAAGCAAAGAACAACAGAATTGTCTGTAACAAATTGGAGGCCTGGCATGTTTTATGTCTCCTTTACTCATACAGTTTTTTTTTTCATTCCTTATCATACTTGTATATTTCTATTCTTCCTGTAGTGTATATATTTTTTTATTTTTGCATGCTGGGGAATCGAATCTAGGATCTCCTACTTGATAGGCAAACATTCTCCCACTGAGCTACACCCCCACCCCTTCCTGCAAGTCTTAGAGATAAAAGGCAATATTGGTTTGGACACTTAACAGAAAACCCCAATTCTTATTTGCTCTAAGAATGAACAAAGTCTAGTAAGAAGACTGCCCCATGTGGAGTATGTCAGTGTCCGGCTTGCTTGTGATTCTCTTGGCCCTGTTTTCTTCTGGTGTTCATCTCAGCCCCAGGCCACTATTTAGGCTGCCACAGGAGTTACAGGCCTCACATCCAAGCATTTCGTTCCTCTTCGAGAATCTTTAAGAGGGAAATTTTCCCCAGGAGACTGCATCTCATGGACTAGAACTGCGTCACATGATTGTGCCCACGTCGGTCACGGCAAGGGCAGTGGAGCCATAGAGGCTTATTGTCAGTCAGGAACCGCCCCTAGGACTGGGGATTGGCCCCTGCCTTATCTCCCACATTCCTGGGGAGAGGGAGGGATGGACACCTGGTCAAAAATAGGAATTCTGTCATCAGGAAAATGTGGGAGAGTGGATGTAGGGCAGGCAAATGTCAGAGCTGCTGTAGTGCCTTCTGAGTCTTGTTAGCTTAGTCCCAAGATGATTTGGAGACTACGTTTTCGAGAAAAACGGTGACTTTATTTAGTTATTTAATTAATTTTTTTGTGTGCCAGGGGTGGAACCCAGGGGCATTCTACCTCTGAGCTATAGGGTCTCACTAAGTTGCAGAGGGCCTCACTAAGTAGCTGGTGCTGGCTGTGAACCTGCAGTCCTCCAGTCTCAGCCTCCCAAGTACTGGGATTACAAGCATGAGCCATCATGCCTGGCTCCAAAAATCCTGATTTATTGAGGGATGTTTATGACACTTTTGAGAAAATATTAAGTGTTATTTCACTTGTGATAAGGTTGAGGGTGTGTGTGTGTGTGTGTGTGTGTGTGTGTGTATCAAAAAGATATATATAAGCCGGGCATGGTGGCGCACACTTGTAATTCCAGCATTCAGGAGGCTGAGACCTGAGGATTGCGTTTCATCAACAGCCTCAGCTACTTAGTGAGGCCTTCTGCAAATCAGTGAGACCCAGTTTCAAAATAAAGAATAAAAAATAGGGCAGGGGGTGTAGCTCGAAGGTTGAATGCCCCTGGGTTTCATCTCCAGACCTGCAAACACAAACACACGCACACACACACACACACACACACACACACACACACACTTTGTGGTACTGGAGAATGAATCCAGGGGCATTCTACCTCTGAGCTATGCCCCCATTCCTATTTTATTCTTTATTATTATTTTTTACGTTACTGGGGATGGAACTCAGGGGCATTCTACCTCTGAGAGACACCTGCAGCCCTATTTTTTATTCTTTATTTTTCAAACAGGGTCTCACTGAGTTGCAAAGGGCCTCACTAAGTAGCTGAGGCTGTCCATGAACCGTGATCCTCTTGTCTCAGCCTCCCAAATGCTGGGGTTACAAGGGTGCACCACCATGACCGGCTATTTTTTATTTTGAAATATGGTCTCACTAAGTTGCAGAGGGCCTTACCAAGTTTCTGAGCCTGGCTGTGAATCTGTGCTCCTCCTGTCTTAGCTTCCCAAATACTGGGATTACAAGCATGCTTCATCATGCCCCGCTAAAATTTTTATGTATGTATGTATGTATGTATGTATGTATGTATTCATTTACTTATTTATTGTGGTATTGGGGACAGAACCCAGAGGTATTCTACCTCTGAGCGACACTTCCAGCCCTATTTTTTATTCATTTTGAAACAGGGCCTCACTGAGTTGCAAAGGGCCTAAGTAGTAGGTGAGGCTGTCTTCGAATTATGATCCTTCTGTCTCAGCCTCCGGAATGCTGGGATTACAAGCGTGTGCCACCATACCCAGGTTCTATTTTTTATTCTTTATTTTGAAACAGGATCTCACTAAGTTGTGGAGGGCCTCACTAAGTAGCTGAGGCTGGCTGCAAACCTACGATCCTCTTGTCTCAGCCTCCCAAATACTGGGATTACAAGTGTGCACCACCATGCCTGGCTGGTTAGATAGCTTCTAAATGGAAAATCTAGCCTACTTTGCAAGTCAGGTATTGGTCTTAGACCTTAATATCACAGCAGAATCGTTTTTCTTCCTGACAAGCCTAATTACTTATTAGTACAATATAGTAATAAAATTTTTCATTGTTCTTCTAAACCACACGTTGCT